>NW_010266484.1:57987-76627 GCF_000690775.1 Eurypyga helias
TCTGCCTTGGAATACAAGCCAAAACTGGTGAGTCCAGATGCACCTTATTAAGGCGAAATCTTAAGGCTGTCTTATCAAAATGCTAAGGCTTAATTTAGGCTAAAACCAAGCAAGAAAGAATGTTACACCCTCTTATATAGTGTTAACACAAGGAATAGATGCTTATGTGTGGTGGATGTGGGATTACAGAAAAGTCTTCAAGCCTGCACTTGACTCGGGTAACACAACATACAGAAGGGTTTTTGACATCTTAAACTATGTAACTGGGGCATCTTGCAGCTCTTTGTTCTGCCGCAGGCATCAAACAGATTCCTGAAAGTTATTTATACAGAATGTCCACAATAAAAGATACCCAAATAATGTTTTGGAGGTAAGGCATCTCGGCACAGTAGAAACCAATGGGATGTTTTGGCAACTTGCAGACTTGCAATATGGAATACGGTCTTGGTAAGCAGAGGGTATTACCCCTCTACTTGTGTAAAAATTGTCAAATACATGCGATGAACAGTTGTAAGTTTTCTCAAAGGAGATAGGAACTATAGTACCAAAAGAATAGAGAATTGGCAGCTTGATGTACTGATTTCTTTCATCCCGTATTAGTTGTGGTGGCAGAATTATACCCTTAAAACTAGAAACATGCCATACTGACCTATTCTCAGTTCAAAACTCAATTGTCAGTAATTTCTTTGCATATTTAAGGGGCTGCATTGCTAAATTTCATTGTAATTACACTAGAAAGCAGGAGCAGCTGGAAGCACGTGGCTATTCTACATGCTGGTTTTGTACTCGCCTGGGGTGAGAATTATGTACACCATGGTATATTCTGGTAAATGTGTGAACTTAAAAACACATGAATCTTCTCCCGTGACAGTCCTGTATCCCATCGCATCCACATAATGGATGGTGGCCTCATCCACTGCTCTCACAGTTGACTCAACTGTTAATGCTGTTGGAATTTTTTCCCTTTGTTTCTCGGTCTCCTGCTTCATTCATCCCAAACAATGAGGAGAACGAAATAAAAAGAAAGCTCACCAAGAAACCAGGGACCAGTGACTTTATCAGACTCTGGCTTGGCACACTGGAGTTCCACTGCTGTTGGATTTTTTTCCCTTTGTTTCTCGGTCTCTCACCAAGAAACCAGGGACCAGTGACTTTATCAGACTCTGGCTTGGCACACTGGAGTTCCACTAAAGCATAAAGGTTTAAATAAAAACTGATTGTACACTTTCTGCTCTGACAGGCTTCCTGCTTTGAAAGCTTTGTGTGTAGAGGTTGATGGCAATGCAGAACTGTCGCAATTCCTCAGATCACTTGTTTGTAAGATTCAAATGGAGGTTTTTCAGCAAAAAGCAATACTTTGTCACCTGCAAGCAGTACAGACACCAAGCCTTGAGGAAGTTTGAAAATACAGAAAGTTGCTGTTTCAGGCCTCACGAAAGTGAGAAATGAGCTTGTGATAGAAAGACAACTGTTTTCACCCCACGTAGCACATCCAGTGTGCAACAAAGGTTGCTCAGGCTTTCTCACATCATTTATTCCTGTGCAAAGTGGAGGCACAGGAGGATATAATCTTGAGAGAAAACTTGCAAATAAGTTATTCCTAAGTGGGAAGAGGGAGCTGTAAGGAGACTCTGCACTAACCCTGATGATAGAGAATCTTGCATTCAGTCAGTATTTAGTCTCATATACATTTGTCTGTTATCTTTAGATAAGCAATAAGCTACAGCCATATCTCTGTTGTAAACTAAAGGACTTTGCACGCAGCACGTGCAGACCTGACCTTCACGTTCACTTTCGTTCCGGGGTCTCAGACACACGCACTGTTGCGGCTGCAGCAGTGCAGTTCTGCCCTTGCACTGCTGGATGCCAGTTGATACTCTGGAACGCCCCGTAGGGATTTTGCAGCCCAGGACAGACCTCTTGCTGTGGCATCCTTTATCAACTCCCTACCAACAGCAGCTTTTCTGTAGCCATGGTAGATGGGGTTTCACAAGCCGTAGTTGTCCTTTAGGATTGCAGAGCAAATGCTAGATATTTTACAAAATGGAAACATTCTAGGGCTCAGGACCTTGTATGAGAACCTCTTCTTTAATTTCTTGGTCCTGTTGTAAGGTGGCTGACTAAATAAATAATGCTATTTACCCAAAGCGTTATCAGTAACTTTTGATGCTTTCTGTGATTTTTGTTTTCTTCAGATAAAGAAAGAAACAATTGACCTACTAGAGATGAGTGTTATAAAGCTGTGCAGAGAGGGATCTGTGAAGCTGGGACTCTTTTAATGTTTTTACCACCAAGGAACTAATTAGCAGCTGCATTTTGCTATTATCCTGTCTGTAATCGGCAAGTGCTTAACAGGCGATGGAATGGAGAATTTTGACTTCTCACAGGTCTGTCAGTACAGAAAGAATGCACACTGCAACTTTTTTTTTCCTGAGTTTCCTTTTCTTTTAATAATAAAACAGAAGTTTTGTTTGTAGTTTTAGTATTACTTTTATTGCAGGAATAATGTGGCACTGACATTAGAATTACATTGCATTCACCTGCTTGATTTACTACTGTATGTCATTTTTAAGACTTGAAGATGAGAAAACTTGGGTGTGAAAGTTTTTATACAGCTCGGGTTTGAAAGTCTTAGTACAACTTAGTTCTCTCTTATCTCCCTCTGCTGTCCCAAAGGAGACGTTTGCTTCTCCCATGAGGATGGTACTCTGGTTCTTGCCCTGGAAGATCTTTGCAAAAGTTGTATGAATTTCAGTAATTTGTCAAAAAGGTATTTTTTACCCAGCTCTTCTAGAGCTGGCCAAATGCTATTTTTTGCTATTACATGATACATTACCTGTTTATTATATTGAGACTTTATTTTGGTTAAACTGTTAAAGTGTGCAAAACATATTCTTTTGTTTGTCCATTTAAATTAAAAGGAGATGATGTCTACGTGATTCTTTTGTCATTGTGGATAGTAGGGAATGGGTGGCTTGTTTTCAAAGGACGAGATGAACAGAGGTGAGCAAATGATCAGCATCTTGGAAAGCCATTGATCCAAATCAGATATTTGGAGAATGACTTGCCCTTTTGTGGTAAAGAACATGGAACCTTTTTACAATTTCGCTATTGCTGGCAGTATCCCTGCACATGAGTAAGACATAACAAATCCTACTGAATTGTGGGGCAGCGGGAAGCATATATTTAAGCTTTTCCTGGGGGCGTGAGCTAGACATCCTGACCAAAGTACACAAACGTTTAATTGGTACAAGCTGATCGTGGGGATCCAGGTACAAACGTAGGAAATGAGGAAGAGAGCGCTCTAGTTAATAAGTAATTCTGGGCCATAATGCAGGTTTGAACAAACAATACAGTCTCCCAACAGTATCTCAGCCTAAACTCTCTCCAGCACAAGTATATTTTTCCTTGCTCACACTGAGAAGAAAATGAAAAACAAGGCAAGTTCTCCTCCACAAGGAGGAGAGGCGCGTCCTTCCAGGTGTCCGGATAACAGCGCATTCAAACAACAGAAGCTACCCGCTTGGAAGCCCCAGCTCACCATTGCGACGGTGCTCTCCAGCTTCTTCCTCACCGGCATGTTCTGCCTCTTGGTGGGAGTCTGCCTCATACTGTCTGCAAACAGCGTCAGAGAAATCCAGGTGGGTCTGGGGCTGGCGTTCCTAGATATTCTGTATAGAAGAAACAGGGCTACGTTGGGAGGGCAAACGCTTGGAATTTTTGCTTCTGGATAAAGATGATAGCAATGGCTTCATGCCTTGTGCATACAGCCACTGTATTCCTGTGAAAACCCTCAGGGATAGCTGGTCACCGATACAATCCGAGCACTGGGTGGTTAACTGGGTGGCAGTGTCTGACACGTGTGGTAATTACGGCCACAGGCCAGTAACATCTGAGATGTTGCCGTCATTTCCTGGGGTTTTGAAGGGAAATAAACATCCTTTTGACAGTGTTTGGTTCTAGAACACGCACGTTTGCTGGGGCAGAATCCTGGAATACAGGGAGCCGTGATGTTTGACTGGCTCCTGGAGGCAAGGTTGGTTAGCCCTGTGGTGGTGTTCACAGGCTCCCTGTTGGAGCCAACGCTCAGCACTACCTCCAGGCTGTCCGGGAGGGCTGGGCCGTAATGCCTGTGATGTGGGGATTTGTCAAGCAATACTTGGTCAGCCAGGCTGAGCTGCAGAAGTGTTCTTCACTCAGCACTCCTTTGCCGAGGAGCAGATGTGGAGGTTCTGCAACAGTCATCAAAAGGCTCTGAAACAGCTTTAAACTAGGGATAAAATTCCTGAATGTTCACTGGGGCCAAGTCCCGATTCTCTGCCTCTGTTGATTTTTTACAGTGTTTTTGGCAGGCCAGAGCCACTCAGAAGAGAGCTCCCTGAGAAGTCTGGGAGCTGAAACACTTAAATGTTTCTTTCCTATGTGCATGTCCTTTATTACAAGATCTCTGCTTGGTCACTTCTCTGACAGATTGATTATTCAGATAGATGCTCAGATTGTTCAAAACTCCGTGAGAATTCCTCTAATTGGAATAAAGAATGCCACTGTTCCGTGGATTTCACACTAAAGGAAGATATATTGGTAAGTGGATGTGAGAAACCCACTCAAGTTGCTTAGTACCCTGTTAGGTGTATCCCTGGATGATAAAATACACTAGTTCTGCTCTGTAGAGCTCCTGACTAAATTGTCTTTGTGCTTTTTAAAAACATGAAATACCCCATATTTTACACTTTTGCCTTTGTTATTCATTTTGGTACGTGTTAAAATAATCAAGATCGGGCTACCTCTGTCCTTGGTTGGGAGATGTCCAAGGAGAAGAGGGGGATGGAGGAAATGGTGTTCGATTGTGGAGGTGACCTCTCTCTCTCTGAGTCAGTAGCAAACCCTTGCTCTGGGGTTAGTTGTTACGGCACTGCTAAGCTCTCAAATGAGAAGGAAATCCGAAGCTCTGACCACTTGTCATAAGTAAACCCCCGTAGTCCTTTTTTATGAGGGTTATGCTGCTAATCCCCAAGGTCCTTGAAATAATTCAAGTGTAGCAGTGTCATTCTGCAGTTTCATTTGGGGAAAAAGTATCCTTCATTTCCTGTCCTAAACTACTGGGTCATGTTGCCAAGACTGTTAAAATACTTCGTGTTCCGACAAAGAGGTCAATACTTAGTGCTGTGTAAATGATCCCTTAAAATCCCAGTGCAATTTAAATCATAAAGTCACTTCAGGGTTCTTCAGTATTGAAGAGGCTGTTAGTTTACCCTGTATTTCTTCAGATTACAGTAATATTTGAGATGAGAAGTTTATTTAACTGAATAATGGGTTGTTACAGTTTAATAATCCCCCTTCTTGCCTGTATTTGCCTGCCTAGCGTTCTCCTTTTAATTACAGGACCAAACTTTCCAAAGGATTCAAATAATTGATGAGAGGCAGCCTTGTTTTTCAAAAAAATCTGAAGGAATTAAGAGCTAATGGGCACTGCTTTTAAGTTTTTGTGCACCATCTTTTATGGACAATGAATGTCTGTCTCCATAAAACTATTCATAGTCATTGCAGGTTCATGGCCAGCTGTGCCATCTTGAGTAAAATAATAACCAGGCATGTTTATTTTAGGCTTCATTTGGTAATTTAAAGTATGTTTAATTTTGTGCCAAAATACTAAAACTTTCAGCTGGGGTGAAGACTAGATTGTAGCCAGTGTCTGCTGAAGGAATTGCTTAGAGTGTCGTCACCAACTCTTAAATATGAATTGAGTACTCTCTTCTCTGCTCTTCTCTAGCAAGTAATATGATTTCTCTTTGCCTACATGAACTCCCCTCATTGAAGGAATTTATCCTTGAATTCTAGGGTGATGTTTTCATGTACTATGGCCTGCAAAACTTCTTCCAAAACCACCGTCGATACGTGATATCAAGAAGTGACGCGCAGTTGTTGGGTCGAAATGTAAATGTAAGTTTTCGTCTTTATATTCTGAGATTCTGTGTATTTCCATCAGGTGCCTCTTTGGCCATTTGGAGAGCTAACTAGGCGTAACTGTAAGTGTGCTAAGATGGCTCTAGGGGATAATGAGAAAGTACAGTTTTTCAGTGTTTGGTCTCTGCTTTTATGATTGTTGGGGCCATTATGTCTAGTAAGTGAATAAGAGAGAAAGATTGAGGGGATAAATAACAGATGTCAGTCCAGTGTGGCAGCTCTCAAACCTGCACCTTGCAGGGATGATGATTAAAAATACATTGTCTTTTGCAAAGGAATTCACAGAGAGCTTTTCCTTCTGGTGTTTGCAGTTGTCTCAGCCAGAAATCTTTTAAGCTGTGCTTTTATTATAGGGTTAGGGAATTAGGTTATTCCAAGTCTTCCATTTTGCCATCTGGCTTTGGAAGTGAGAAGGAGCAGGAAAAGGTTTATGGTGAAATAAGTGATCATGTAGCATTCTAAGTATGCAACTTAGAGGTCTGAAGAGGAGGCTAGACAGCATCACCTGCAGCAAAGCCTGCATAAGGAAATTGGAGAATGTCATCGTTGCATTCAGGTTTTTTTGCTCACAGATCTAAGTTTTCTTTGGCTTAAGAGTAGCATTTCTTAACATACACTCTGTCCTCTCAGTCCATATGATTGTGCATCATATTACAGGTTATTGTAACAGCAGTAATCTTGTTACAGTTGTTTCTACAGAATGCATCTTGTAACTCTCAAGACCTCTTCCCCATACACCTGCTTCTCCAGGTGCCCAGTCACCTTGTTTGTTTGCATCCAGGTGCAATCGCTTCTGTGCCAAGCGGAGACACATCTGACTAGAGCTGTTTGAAAATGCTTCTGTGTTTAAACCTGAAGGTTTCTAGTTTCTCATGAACTGGGGTAGGAGAGATGTGATACATTTGAGATGGGGTTTTATTTCTCATGCTGCGTCTTCGTACGTCAGGATTTCCCCACGCAGAACTGCAGTAATTTGGCCAACTGCACCTGCTGCTCTCCACCACTGACGCAGTCAAGGTCAGCATTAAAAAGAAGGAAAAATAAGGTGTTCTAGGGTAAGCTGAGGCTCCGCTGGCACATTTTAAACTGCAGCTGTGTTGCAGTAGCAGATCCCCACATGAGTTTTTGTAGTCTGACGTTTGCGAGTCTGCAGCAGAATTTGGTGAAGGTCTACTTCCTGCGATATGGAAGGTGTTCCTCAGCTACAGACCCGTCCGTTTGGATCTGCCACTAATGTGACCAAAAGGTGCTGGAGACTTAATTACCCGGTGGCTTTTCAGAAGAAGGAACGGGAGAACATTATCACTAGCAAACCAAACCAAAACCCCCAGGTTCCGTGCCTGATTGTTCTGTGACCTTGAATGCAGATTCAGAAGAGCTACTGTGCGCCCTTTACCACCTACCGAAACGGGACTCCCATGGCTCCCTGCGGTGCTATTGCCAACAGCATGTTCAATGGTAAGCAGGCACCTGCCACATCTGCCGTACTAGTTTCCACTTGAAACTATTCCATTACCCCAGTCCAGCACAGTCCTGATACCATGACAGCTTTCTGCCACGAAAGGTTTTGTTTGGCGGTGCTGCTGTGGGGAACACAGCACTCTGCTTCCTACTGTTCAGTAACTTTCCACTCATTCTGAAACTGAGGAAGATTTTGCAAGGCCCTCTTCGGTGTGAATATGCCGTAGGGCTGAGGAATTGAGTCCCTGGTGAAATAAGGAACAGTGATGCAACAGATGTAGTGTACTTCCTTGCTAAAAACCAGGTTCTTGTACAGTGATGGGAGAGCCCAGATGCTGCCTTCGCACAGACGTGTGCTCAGCAGGTGACGTTCTTCACATTGGTTTGGACCTTTGGATCTGTGTGGTGGCATTTTGTTCTGTGGATGCTGGAGCAGTCTTACTCACTTTGATCCCACCTTTGGTCTTGTTTGTAGTAACCTAGTGGGCATATGGTCTGTCTGCGAGCACATTTAGGCTGAAATCTAAGGGCTCCTAGCCATAAACACTGGGAGATTTCCAAATGCATTTCTTTGGGAGGAGACAAAAACTTCCTTTTTGTCTGCCCTGCCCTTTTCTGTAACCTGTTCCAGCAGCAGCTTTTGGCAGTGCAGCAGGTGGTTTTAAGCAGCTCAGCCACCCACACCAAAGGCCTTGTAAAGGGCAGCTCCATTCAGTAACTTGCAGATCCATTTGATTTCCATCTGCCTGTGCACCCCCCTGCTCCCCTGGAAGCCTAGTTTACTGGACTGGGCCCAGACATAGGTCAGCAGAGATACCTGTGTGCAGCCCACGCTGTTCTGGAGCCCTGGGTGCAGGACAGAACGTTTCTGCAGAGAACTAGGGATAGTGAGATTTTAAAATGCCGAGGGTAAACCTCCTGGTGCCTGCTCCAGCCATGGGAAAGGTTTTTATCCCAAGCTAGCCGGTAAGGGGGCAGTCAGACAAGCAGTTACGCAGGCAGCGCTCAGAGGATTGCCTTTCCTGCTCAATAAACTCGTGACAAACAGCTGGGGAGGCGGTGGGGCACAGAATGATCACTTGCTCAGACAAGTGTGTCTCAGCCTTTAAGAGCTGCATGAACGGTGGGTTTGTAGCAGGATAAAAGAAAGTATGTTTTCATTGACACTTATGCAGCTGAGTTGTGTACTGCTTCTTTGCTAAAAAGCAGCCCCTCCCCATATATATCATCTAACTGAAATGTTTACTGAAATGTTTTTGGATTTCAGGAGGTATTTGTGTCCAAGTTGGCAGACAAGGCCTAAGTAGCGTAAAACCAAAGCAAAATCTTCTCCGAAGAGTCATGGATTCCCTTGATGGTGCTTTCGCCTCTTCCCGGTCCCTGAAAACATGTTCAGAGTAGCTGTCAAAGAAATTCTAAGGAAAGCTAACTAGGAGAGTAACTTCTATAATGAGCTAGAGAGCTCCAAAAGTGACTTGCAGAGAAGTTCCTTAAAACTTCAGAAGTTCTAAGGCTCTGGAAGCTTAATTATTCTTGTGGAATATACGATGCTCTGTACGCAGTCATGATGAAACTTTTCCCACGTGTTTTTTTTTGTTTCATAGAATCACAGAATGGTTTGGGTTGGAAGGGACCTTAAAGATCATCTAGTTCCAATCCCCAACTTGTTCAAGTGAACAAGTTGCCGTTCACTTGTCAGTTTTTGTTAGTCGTGGTGGCCACTGGAATGACTGTCTTTCACTCATGCATATTGCTTCTTGTATTCCCTGCAGATACTATTGATCTTTTTTACAATCTTAACTCATCTGTTATTCAAGTACCACTGCTGAAGACTGGGAACAGTTGGTGGACAGATAAAAATGTGAAATTTCGCAATCCAAAATCCTACAATCTCTCCTCTGCATTTGCAGGTAAGAATGGTTCCACTGGCATCCCTTATTTTTAATGGCTTCCCTCCTTCCTCGTGTGTGTGAGTCTCCCATTCTGAGACGGGAATTGCCTTTGGGAGATGCACCTTCCAGAGGAGGCAGGAGAAGCAGCTGTAGAGGGTGACTGAGAACAGAGGCCAGATGTAGCCAAAATATCACTTTCTTTTTTCCAATACGCATAGAAATCGGGAGAAAGTTGTTTTGGAAGACTGACACTAGCCATCATCCACACCATTCATACACTTTATTGGAATGCTTCATCTCTACCGAGAAAGCAAGGATACAGTCGTTGTTTCCTACTGAGAGCACCTGTGAAGGGCAGTTGCATTGTCACATCTTTCCTTCTTCGTGCCTCTTAGGCAGTTGTGAGCCAAGTGAAACTGCCATCTTCACTAGTTCTTTCAGCGGCTGTTTGCTAGGACTGTTCCTATGTTATGGTTAATCTGAACTGACGTGGGACTAAAGGTTCCCTATTCTGGATCAAGGCAACTTGCTGTGCTGGATGCAATATGCAAGAGTTAATTACCTAAGTAGTTTTTGTGTGGCAGACTCTAAATATCATAGGCTGTGCCATTAGACTGCGAAGAGGTGCCTACAGGAATAAATTCATGTCTAAAAATGAAGGCTAGCTCCTCATTATAGAGAGTCTGTTGCTTGCTGATGAGGCAGGAATCCAGAATAAACGGTTATTTTCATTTGTGCAAGTCACTTTGTTTTTCCTGTGCTTGACGTTTCTCACGTGCAGCAACCGCTGGGTACTGTTAAACTCTGTTCAGTCATTTTTGAGGTGGGTGGAGATGCTTGGGTAAAAAGTGTTATCTACCGTATGCAGTATTTTAATACTGGAGAGAGTTTTGTGTCTCCTTCATGCCTTGTGTTCTGCGTTGGTTGTGAGTAGGCCCAGAAGTTAGTAACCAACCCCCGTTTTTACTGACAGTACGTCTTTCCTGGTTTCTTTCTCTGTCACCAGGGACAGCAAGACCTCCTTACTGGCAGAAACCAGCATATCTGTTAGACGAGGAAGATGAAAGGAACACTGGTTATGTGAACGACGACTTCATTATCTGGATGCGAGTGTCGGCCTTTGCTACGTTCCGAAACCTTTACCGTCGTGTCAGCCGGATAAGGCAGTTTGCGGATGGTCTCCCAGCAGGAAACTACACTTTTCATATTTCCTATAGTATCCTTTCATATTATCTAAGACCCTTCTTAACCATTGGATAGTTACAATGAGGTGGAAGTTTATGGGATTTGTACAGTGAAAGGCAAAGAAACCAAGCAAAACGCCCCAGTGGAAATCACCATGAAAAGATCCGGTTTGGGTGATGAGGTACTACAAGCGGATTTTTTTTAGCCCATGCAGATGGAGTTAAGGCATGTTGCTCTAATGGCAGCATGTGACTTTGGATTTGAGTTTTGAGGGGGATGCTTTTGTCTGGAGACAGCACACGGGAGCTTTACACAAAGGGTAAAACTGAAGAATGGAAACCTGAAGAGATGAAGATGTTGGTTTAGCTGAAATATTTAGCAGTGGCCTACATGGGTGTGTGGACACCCACACTGGGGTGCAGGAAGCGCCAGAGCTATCCCTGCCGCTGAGAGCCGTGCGGGATGCCTGTGGCAGCAGAGCACTGGCGGATTTGGGCCATGTGCTGACAGGAGCTTTTGTGCTGGTGAAAATGCACCCTCATGCTGAACAGCATGAACTTTGCTGACTAAAGGAGCTGTTTTGTCAGGAGGAGTTATGTCAAGATGACACTAAATTTCCCTCTAAGCCGACAGAGCTATGATTTTAAATGTTGTAGCACAGTTCTGTTCTGAAAGCTTCCATGTGGAGAGGTGAAAGGTAAAGTCATTTAACTTTCTGGGCAGACAGCGTATTAGGTAGAGGCGAGCACTTCCCCTCAATGAAACTGCGTGGAGTATCATCATGATAAGCCTCCCCAGAGGCTGATTTTCAACCAAGTTTTCATTGCAAATTAATGCAGTTACATAAATTATGAATCTGAAATTTGTAATTAAAAAAACAATTAGTTTCATGTTCACACAGAAACTGTATCTAGAGTAACTGCATTTCTTACCACCAGCTGCTACTGGGTTTATAGACCCAGAACAGATCCAAACCCTTTATGCCTTGGAAAGGATTTTGAGCATTTGCCACTACTTTTTCTCCTCCTGGAAACAGAGAAACCTTAACATCCTTCTATCAGATTTCCCTGTTAGCAAATTCAAGGGGAGAAAACATGTGATTCTTTCAACCGTGGTATGGAGCGGCGGAAGTAACCCATTCCTGGGAATTGCCTACCTGGTTTGTGGCACGGCAGCAACCCTGACAGGTTTTGTCATAACTGCCATCCACTTAAAGCTCAGAAAAAAGAAAACATATTTTCAGAAGTAATAAGGTTCCCTGGCTTTCTGAACAAAGACAGAGGTGTCTTGTGAACGAAGAACCTGCAGCACAGACGTTTTGTTCCTTCCCCTGAGCCCTGGATCTGTTTCAGTAACAGGTTTGGTGAAACTAAGCAAATTGAGGGGTGGTGCTATTCCAGCATCCAAAACCAAACTTACCTGAGGCTGCATTCTTACTCATGTATGTATGCTTCTAAACATGTTTCTGCTGCATTCTTACTCATGTATGTATGATCCTAAACATGTTTCCTAGGAAACTTGTAGTGAGATGAAATTCAAACAACAGGTAGCGTAGTGGGTTGGGATTGCAATGGCAAAGGAATTATAGATTACTAGTGTCTGGCTAGAAGTAAGGGTCCATATTCACTTCTTACTCAGCCCTTAATTTCTCTTAAATGGAGCTTTGGATGGCTAAAAAGTGAGGTCTTGATCCAACAAATGGCTTGAGCAGGTAGAACTTGGTGCTAAAGTCTATTTGTGGGCCATATGCATGGGCTGAGTGGCTTGGGGGAGGTCTTATATAGCTTTTTCAGTTATTGTGAAAAGGCAACCAGTGTAGCGCAGCATATTCCTAGAACCATAGAACGGTTTGGGTTGGAAGGGACCTTAAAGACCATCTAGTTCCAACCTCCCTGCCATGGGCAGGGACACCTTCCACTAGACCAGGTTGCTCAAAGCCTCATCCAGCCTGGCCTTGAACACTTCCAGGGATGGGGCATCCACAGCTTCTCTGGGCAACCTGTGCCAGTGCCTCACCACCCTCTCTGTGAAGCACTTCTTCCTGATATCCAATCTAAACCTCCCCGCTTTAAATTTAAACCCATTACCCTTTGTCCTGTCACTACAGGCTCTTGTAAAAAGTCCCCCCCAGCTTCCCTGTAGGAATCTGACTGCAGCCACAGGACGTACCGCTTCCTTTCCTCTCTGCTTCATAATTTTGCCAGAGCAGCAGAAGGGCTGCTGCTCGTGTTCCCAGTCTGGCTCCATTGATGGTTTGTGCTGACCTGATGGGCTAAGGTGCACGTCCCTGTCTGCTTTTCCTGGTTGGGACTAGTCAGCTCCATCAGAAAGCTCTAGAAAAGGGGTTCTGGGATTTCAAACCCCTGTGTCTAAATCTGTCAGGAGCTGTGGGAGAACCCTATGGCTCACTGGACTGGACAAGCCAGGGCATGAAGGAGTACATTTAGCAATGCTTAAGCTCATTATTCTAAATTACTTTTAACAATGAGGTGTACTCCTAAACCTTTCAAGTCCTTTTGAAAATGTAATCCCATGCAGCCCTCCTGAAAGCCCTGATGGGAGTTGTTGCCAAGGCTGAACTCAGGATTTCTGGCTCCAAACAAACCAAAGGAGCCTCTTTCTCTTTCTTTTTTTCCCTTTTACTTTTAAAATCCTCCCAGAAAGTGACTCTCAGGAAATGATATGCCATCTGGGTGGTTGAGTCACAGTGCAGCTGTCATCGATTTTATTTCTTCAGGAAGTAGCTGGTAAAAATGTTAGTGAAGGCGACTGAATAGTGAGGAATGGATTTCGGGGATTCAGTGACTACCAGGAAAAAATAAATAATTTAGAAAACAGTCTGGCAAGCCGTGCTTACAGTTTGCCCCTTAGCTCCCAGGGGTTTGTGCAAGGGCCTCTTCTCTTGAAACGTACATTGTCTTCAACCCCCTCCACAGGGAAAACCTGTCTTCAAACAGATCTTCCTTTCTGTTACTCCAGAAGTTGTCTAAGTCTTTTTTTATAACCCAAAACCTCTTTGTCATCTTAACCACAGCTTTAAACACATTTTGCATCGTTCTTGCCCTCCCAGAACAGTGTCCTTGGAAGCTGCTCCTTGAGCTCCAGCGGTTGCTGTTGTCAACTCCGAGCAGCTCTGCAGCATCTGTCTTGCCTTCGGGATTGTGCTGCCCTGACCAAAGGCAATGGCAGTTCCAACGAATTATTCCCAGCAGATGGAATCTGCCTTGCTCAAAAGGGTGGGAAATAAGTTTTAGCAACCTCCTTACACTGCCTTCTGTGCCAGTGCTGCAGCCGTGCTGCTGGGCTGCCCCTTGTGCCAGCGCTTGCATGAACATGCCTCTTCAAGGAAATGTTCCTAGTGACCCCCTTTGGAACACTCCTCCACCTGTATGAAATGTCTGTTGGAATTGTTTGCCGCTGCTGCCTTATTCCCTCCTGTGCAAGGGCTGAAACAGAAGTGAGAGCCCTGGCTGAAGGACTGGCCTAACATAGCAAAGATAGTAAAAGCCATCATTAACTGCTCCTCGCGGGGGATTGTCCCCTTCTGTCATCAGCTGCCGATACCAGCAGGAAGCCTGATTCCAGACAAAAATCCAGTGTGATTTTGGTTTAATTTATTCTGGCTATTAGGAGATCGTTAAGACACATTGATCAGGGAAAGCATACTTGTATTTGGAGAGCAGAGGTATAAAGGAACCAGAGATGTTGCAGGTTTACTGAGGCCCAGTTGCTTTTAGAATATCTGGAGTCTTTGGCACAGTGCTGCTTTGGCCTTGCACGTTCCATTCTGTGAATTAAGATTATGTGTCTTCAGGAAAAAAGAAGCAGCCTTGGTAAAACTTTCCAAAGTGGAATTTTAATTCGCTTACCATATCAAGCATACTTCCACCAGTAGGAAGTGGGCCTTTTTCTAGGAGAGGTTAACGCGCGTAGGCTTGTCAGCTTGGAGCACAGGTGTCTGGGTTTAAGGTTGCTGGGTGAGGGTCAGGGCTGTACCTGGACAGTGTAAGTCAGCAACACCACTGTGAGTGCTACATGGCTGCGCCACAAAAGATTTACAGCCGTTATTTGTAACATTTGTTCGAATCGCTTTCCTACAGATGCCAGCACTTTAAAAAGTAGCGTGATACCAACCCCAAATGGCTTTTTGCGTTCAAAGGAAAATGCTGGTTCCCGTGTCGCTGCTGCTTACAGCCTCATCTTGGATCGTTGCCATGTATGCAGTCCCTGTGAGCTGACAGAACTTTGCCTCTTCCCTTCACTGCAGAAGACAGAAAGATGCGTGTCAGAAATGGGGTTCAGGTTTGGTGGGCTGAAATTAATGATACCAGAGATGCCTCAAGTACTACAAGGTGTGGGGGGGTTTCTCTGTTCTTTTCCCTGTCAATTTCCTAGAACAGATAAATAAAAGAGAACTTTATTTATTACAGTTTTTCTTTTGAGGAGTGGATATTTAATAAATATTTGGAAAACTGGAGAAAGGATTCCTGTTAGTACATGTAATATAAATTAGGATAGTAAACATGGATGAAAACAGGTGAGCTACATGGGGTGAAAGTTTCTGGGTTTGGGGTTTTTTTCATATATCTTTTAATTTCCAATTTGAAGATGACAGTTACACATGGGAGCATTTTTACCTTCTGGAATTCTGAAGTTCAGTTTTAACACTGGCAAAAATACCTGGAGGTGAAAAGATCCCATTTTATGAAAAACTTCAGTGCAATTTAAGTCTCATTTCTAAACTACAGAGAGGTATAAAAGAGGGCTGTATTTTAATGTCAGAAACTGTTGTACTGCTTTTGGTTGCCAGCTCCCTTTAGGATTGAATTTCATTAGTGGGATATATATCTATAGCTATATATAGGGACATGAAAGTGAAGCAGGAGTTCCAGGATATTTCAGTAGCACTTCAGTTACAGAATTTTTACAAGTGTTTTTTGGGCTTTACAGTTTCATATATATGTGTCCAGTATCTGTCTGCCTTGATTTTTCCGTGTTCTAAACATAGACATTTGCTTAACTCATCTCATCTAAAAATAAAACTTGGAGTCCTTCGTGTGGAACAGATCAGCATGATCACAGGCCTGTAGAATCTGGAAAAACTAGTTACATGCTGCATCTCATATAAACAGCTGTGTTCACGGAGATTATTAATAACAGTGTTTGGATGGGGCACCATGTAGTTCAGTGACACATTACAGTGTAAAAGCTTTCTCTCCTTCCTCTGAGAAATCAAAGTAATACCAGAGTAAAGGCAAAGACAGAAGGGAAGGGTGGGCTGGGAAGGTTTTGGTGATGTAAAGAGAGGTTGTGTGCCAATTTGGAATTAAGTTTAGATCTAAAAGAGGAGAAAGCAGTTGCTTGTCACAGGGTAAGAAGGTGCTGTCCTCCTCGGTTGAGAGCAGTATGGTGTGAGTGACAGCTGATTTGAGAAAAAACTAACCACACAAGGAGGGAGAATGGTGGAAGGGGCCAAGAACTTTCTCTGCTCTTGGATACGGAGGCAAAGACATTTGGCTGAGGTGCTTAGGATGAGAGTGTATCCTGAGATGTAATCTGGAAAGTGGGGAGTGGCCAAGTTAAGTAAAAAAGTGGAAAGTACACGCTCTCTGAACCAGGGTGCGTAGTTTTTGAGCTAAGGTGTTTTGACTCAGATCTCTCTAATTGCATTATTCGCTGAAACTCCAAGAACAACTTTGTTACGAGCTGGGAGTGCCTTGGGCCTTTGTTTCGGTGGCCTCTTGTTCACAAGAGAGGGATTGTTGAACAGTTTTTGTTTGCCCTGTGTCCTGCTTCCTCCTCAGGCTATGGGAGGCCAGGCAGAGGACGAGCAGGGCTTGTTTGGTTTTTGCTTACATTCATGAATGCATGAAAAAGGTTTTCTCCCCTTCCACGTGTAGCCAACTAGGAGAGGAAAAGGACAGTAGGGCTGGTTCTGGTCCGGTGCAAGTGGAGGCAATATTTAAATGGTCTCAAATGGTAATTGCCATAAGAAAAGTAAAGAAATCAAAATAGCTCATACCCTGGAAAGCTTGTATTTCAAACAGCTCTAATCCGTGTCTGTGAACCCATCAGGAAGTACCGTGTACTCTGTTGACAAACATACAGCATGAAGCAAGATGAAAAAAGGCCCTTTAGTCCTACTCCCACTCTATTGTAGCCATTGTCTCTTTGCGTTAAAGCACCTAAAATGATCCCCTTTGAACTGAAACAATTAAAAAACACTGGGTTTCTGCTGTGTCAGACCCAGCTACTCAGAGTTACTTGCCTTTTCCCCATGACGATGGCTGTGTGTAAGGAGACGCTGTTGCAGTAATAGTTCTGTTAACTCCGTTATAATACTGGGGGATTCAGGGTTTAAGATGAGGTTAAAAGTTCTTGGGGTTTCTCAAATAGCTTATGTGAATCCCTGGGGTTTCTATGGATTCTATTATTAGTGGCAATGAACCTGAAAACACTGGAAAAAGAAATGTGTCCAAAAAAACCCCTGAACGGTTAAAAGGAAAAAGGAGGTAGCATCTGCCCATAGCCCCAGTTGTCCTAAGGAGTTAACATTTGGGGACGTGTCCTGAGCTGCTCTCACTGCCTCTGAGGTGGAATGTGGCGGTTGTTTGACCCTCCAGAGAGCGGCTTCACAACAGCTGAGGGCAGTAACAACATCTGCAGTTCATAACGCCCCTCCCCTCAGTGGGTGTCACGGTGGCAGAGGACACGGGGGCCATGTCCCCCCAGTGCTGGGCAGAAGCCGTGGTTCAGCGCCGGGCACCAAGGACGTGTGAGTGTGGTGTCGGCCACTCCTGCTTTCACTGAGCCAAACAGAGCACGGGTTTGGATTTGCTGAGTTCGGTAAAGAAAAAAACCCAGTGCTTATTGTCAAATTTCCATGTTTTAAGCTTGCTGTTGCTGGGTGTTGTGCGAGATCCAGCAGCCATCACAGAAGGTCTTTGGACAAGCTTTCTTCAGGCACTGTCATTCCTGGCTTTGCAGTTAATCATAAAAAAGGCATCAAAGTCATAAGCTAAGAAGTAAAGCTGTGGATCAGATTTTATCTCTGCATATTTTTGTTACTGATAAAATGAATTAAATACGAGAACTGCTTAACATGTATGAACTGTAATAGTGCCAATGGGGTTTAGGCTGTGGCTTGAAGAGTTTATCATTCAGGCTTCTGAGTTCATAACTTCACCTCAGGCAGCCAGGGGAAAGCCAAGTCTTAACAGAAAAGGTCAGGAGTTGCTTTTCAAAGGGAGGTGAGAAAATTAGAAGACAGAGCACGAGCCTGTTGGGCATTTTCATGTTTGGCTTTTTCGGGGGTTTGATTGAAATGGAATGTCTCACACAGCATAATAGGCTAAATTTTTTAATTTGGGATTTGCCCTGAAACTTCCCTGTCTTCTCAGGAATTCTGGTTATCTGCTAAACAGGTGATGGTGATCATGTCATAGAAAGAAATGAAGTATGGGTGTCAGGTGTAATTTTAAGTGGCCTCAGCTGTTGAAAGGTTATTTCCCATAATGACTTCAATAATGCTGAGTTCTGAGGTGTAAAAAAAATCTTCCCTTCCTACAGGGTGGGTATAATTTTAAAGTTTCCGAAACTAAGTTAATCGAGTTGTCTCCGTTGTGGATGCTGGGCTTCACTTCTGTGACAGGGGGACGAGTAGCGCGTAAGCAAGGAGCCTTACACAGAGGTACCCTGAGCCGCGTAGCGTCGTCTGCCCTCTCCCTGCCCCTTCGGAGGTCATGAAGCCCCAGCACCTGTAACACCATGCACCGGTTGGTGGGTTTTCCTCAGGCAGAGGGAGCGGGGATACAGGCCGGCAGAGCAGGATTTACTTGGCGACTGGTGGAAAAGGCAAGACGTTGCTCGCGGAGTCTTTCGTGTGCGTGTCCGTTAGCCGTCGCTGTGCCGAGTGCGGACCCCAGCTCTCGCGTGGGAAAAGGTGGATGCTGGCCTCGTCCAGGACTTCTTAGTGGGGCGGGTGTAACGGTGAGGAAGACACCGGGATCTTCTTCGCCCTTCCCGGCAAGGTAAGTGCTGCTGCTGAAACTCGGGCGCTTCAGGAGCTGTCGGCACGCGGCTGAGGGCGAGCAGGGATCGGGGTGTCCGGGGGGTGCCGCCTTCCCGAGGTGAGGGGC
>NW_010266485.1:0-29698 GCF_000690775.1 Eurypyga helias
TCTATGAACCATCTAGATCTGGCCAGGCTCATGCCCCCTTCCCAGGTTAGAAGGGTGAATGCTGTTCAGCAAGCCACAGGCTTAACAGATTGTAGTTCCCTTTAAAATAGCCACGTTTCCTTCCCCAGACACTTCCGTTGAAACGTAATTACTATGCAAGTCCTCCTACAGACAACCCATAAAGCCAGACAGGTAATGTTTCCAAAATGCTGCCCTTGGAGTGGAGAAGTTGTTGATAGAAACATGGTGGCGTAGACAGATCTAACTCAGCATTGGGCTACTTTGCAAAGTAGGTGAACTGCCTAGAGAAAATGGAGCACCTCACAAGCTTTAGTCTCTTTTTAAGGCTAGAGCAGAACAGTATCTTTCTGCCTCCACCACGGCAAGGTCCACAGTGGTTGGAATTCTATGAATATGTAGCAAACAAGTATGTGTAAATTTAATTCTATTCCCCACCTGCAGGGATCACTGCAACAAGTAGTAAGAAATCAATATTAATAATATCTGTTAATAATAATCAGTATTAATAATATCTATGGAGTACTGCGTCCAGCTGTGGAGCCCTCAACATCAGAAGGATATTGACCACTTGGAGTGAGTCCAGAGGAGGCCACGAAGATGCTCAGAGGGCTGGAGCCCCTCTCCTATGATGAAAGGCTGCAAGAATTGGGCTTGTTCAGCCTGGAGAAGAGGAGGCTCCGAGGAGACCTCATTGCAGCTTGCCAGTATCTGAAGGGGGCCTACAAGGGTGCTGGGAGAGGACTTTTTACAAGGGCCTGTAGTGACAGGACAAGGGGTAATGGGTATAAATTGAAATCAGGGAGGTTTAGATTAGATATCAGGAAGAAATTCTTCCCGCAGGGGGTGGTGAGGCACGGGGACAGGTTGCCCAGAGAAGCTGTGGATGCCCCATCCCTGGAAGTGTCCAAGGCCAGGCTGGATGAGGCTTGGAGCACCCTGGTCTAGTGGAAGGTGTCCCTGCCCATGGCAGGGGGGTTGGAACTGGGTGATCTTTAAGGTCCCTTCCAACCCAAACCATTCTGTGATTCTGTGATTCTATATCTACTATAGCAGTAGGCAGGAACAAAGCAAGGGGGGAAGGAATGAAAGGTTTTGCATCAGTTTACTATGTGCTTAAAATAAAATGCCTTCCATTTTAAACGGGGAGTTGGCAATTTCATTGGTATCCAGTGGGGAGGCTGTGAACGAACTTTGGCAAATACAGATGCTCTCCTGTGTCCCGAGAGCTCTGACTGGCATGTGGCAATGGGATGTTACTTCTGGCACTGTGTGGGCTTGACGATCTGCGGAGTCCCTGGCATACCGATCCGTGTAGCAGAGGCCTGTGAAGACATCAAGGACTTGGCAGCGTTTGATGTATCTCAGCAATACAACAAGCCTCGATTTGCCAACAGGTATCGCGGCATGAGTTCATTCACTGAACGCAGCAGCAAAAGCCAGCTTTTCCGTGGGTGAGAGGGGAAAGAGAACTTCTTACCAGCTGCGTTACTCATTAGTCCCCTTAACCTAGCTTAACCCTTCCGTGCACAGCGAAGCCGTGAGGCAGCAGGGAGTGTTGGGATGCTTTGTGGATGCTTTCATCATTTGGTCATCAGCTGCCTCAGAGCAGATGGTCACACTGCAAGAGTGAAACTTTAAGGATGTGTTTCTCAATCTGCTTAGGCAGTTTGCCCTCCAGTTTGTGAGTCTATTGTTGAAGGTGTGCAAAGTTCACAGCTCTCGTTGGAGAGCAGCAGGATACCTGCTTAAGCCATTTGGGATAGTGTATGAATGGAGTATCTATTTTTCAGCATAAATCCTGTTTGCCGTGCGACATTTAGCTCAGCTCTAGCATTGCAGAATGATGTGAAACGTGATCAGGTTCTACCATGAAGCATGCACACGTTCTCTCAGCTTTTATTTTTGTACACTGGTTACTGCTGCTCATACCATACGGAGATATTTTTGTGTTCAGACAGGGCGCAACTACCCTGTTAAATAATATTGGGCTGAAGGAAGACAACATGTTGATAGCACTTCCTCTCCAAACGCAACCTGAAGGGATATGAAGTAGGCAGGACAGAGAGTTAAAGAGTAGACTGCAGCCCCCATTCTTCCTGCACAGTTCTCGGGGTTCCTGCCCTGGCTGCCAGAAATGGTGTAACTTGCTCCTGGCAATCTCCCAGGGCTGATGAGCAATCTCCAGGCAGACAGCGTTATCTCTGCTCTACTTAAGCCCACTCAAGTGAGGAAGCACCTTGCTGGGGAGCAGGTGGGAGTGGGCAAGAAGGGCTCTGGGCTCTGTTTTAAAGGGCCATACTCTGTCTTAGAAGTGGGCGCAGGGGTGGGGTGGGGGTAAGAGACATGCTTTAGGCACAGCGCACTACAGGCGAGGCATCACATCTTCTCCCACCTGATGATCTGCTTAGCCGTTGCTAAGCGGCCTTCTGTGGAGAAGACCGTCCTCACTTAAAAGCTTCACTTCAAAAAGCTCCTCTGCACTGTGTATATTAATTGTCCAGACAGAAGTAGATTACAATTTCACCTAATCTTTTCCACGTATCCTGAAGCTTCCTTCTGTGTAAAACTTCACAAACTCAGCTTTGTCATAGAGATATTTTACATGGAATGAAATTAGGAAGGCTTGTCTCTTGAAAAATGTAAAGCCTGTCACAAATATGTGACACGATTCCTGTTTCACTGATTTTGTTTGTTGTTCTTTCGTCTTGCCAGCACCAAATATAAAAAGTCCCCGCCAGCTTCCTTGTAGCCCCTTCAGGCACTGGAAGGTGCTATAAGGTCTCCCCGGAGCCTCCCCTTCTCCAGGCTGAACAAGCCCAACTCTCCCAGCCTGTCCCCATGGCAGAGGGGCTCCAGCCCTCGGAGCATCTCCGTGGCCTCCTCTGGACTCGCTCCAACCGCTCTATATCCTTCTGATGTTGAGGGCTCCACAGCTGGATGCAGCACTCCAGGTGGGGTCTCACCAGAGCAGAGCAGAGGGGCAGAATCCCCTCCCTCGCCCTGCTGGCCACACTTCTCCTGATCCAGCCCAGGATACGGTTGGCTTTCTGGGCTGCCAGCGCACACGGCCGGCTCATGTCCAGCTTTTCATCAACCAGTACCCCAAGTCCTTCTCCTCGGGGCTGCAAAGTTAACTACTACAGAGAGAGGGAGGGAGGGAGGGAGGTAGGTAGATAGATAGATAGATACGTAGATAGAGGTAAGAAATCACTCCTTGAATTGGCCCAAACTAACTGGTAATTTTCAGGGAGCATTTATAAAATAATCTTCTGTGCCACTGCAAACAAACTGAGCCTGATATAAAACTGTATTTGGAATAATTTATCTTTGCAAAGCTTCATATGTGGGAGTTCTGGAAAGAAAAAAAAAATCTCCGACCATTAGTACCTCAGGGGCAGAGGTAATACTTTATAAGCATAAACGTCGTTACTGTTATTGCTATCTGTATGCTGATGTCCCTGGGGAAAGGCAATATGTGCTTGAAGAAGGGGCAGTTCAGCTACATGTGTCTGCACTACTGCAAATCAGAAGTCCTTTGAGACTGGGTTGGAAACCAGGTGTAACTTTTAAATGGCAAAAATGATCTCCTATGAAAAAAAAAAAAAAAGCTGTTTTGGAAGTTATATGCAAGAAGCAGTTAGCTTCCCTAATACTCCCAGTCAAAGCTGGGCAGATCAGTAATTAAAGGAAAAATACTGGGGCATGAGGTAACAACAAATAGCATGTACATGGGATTATCTACTGAAAGCAAACACAAGAATACTGCATATTGCTTCTTAAATGATGTGCTATAATAAATACACTGATATTTAGTCAATATCCTGAGTTTCCAAAATGGCTGAATATTATAAATATTTCAAAAATACTGTTTTGATGAGCAGAACCTGCTGGATACTTGGTGACATAAAACATCTGAGGGTCTACATAAAAAGTTTTAACATCCCATTAAAGACAGAAGAAAAAAAAAAATCCTGGGTACAGCTATGGTTACTAGTGGCTAGAAACACTACAAAATCCATGTATCAGCATTTCCATGCCCACCCCCACCCCTTTCTTCAAGGTTTCAGCCATGCACTAGGAGGGGAATAGAACTGTGCATTAAACATAATTTTTTCTGGATTTTTCTTAAATTTTATTTTTTAATCTACCTATGAGCTCATTTCCTGAACTGATTTTCCTCCATACTCAGGAACAGAAATATGTGGTTTACCTCAGGTTACTTTTGAAGAATTACTGCTCCGCAGTTAATCCGCCTGAATAGCATTTTTAAGATTTTTTCAAATCATGAAAGGGCATTTGTCCCAGAAGTAGGTGAAGCAGGCAGACTGGGAAAACTCAGCCTTCGCCCCCCAGCTATCCAAACAGCCAAAGCAAGCTTGATTCTACACAAAAAACATTGATTGATGTTGAAGGGAGGCCTCTTCCAGGCGATGTGTGAACTGGGACCCCGCTCTGGGCCAGGCAGCAGTCTCTGCTAGGTGATCTATTGGGAAGTTTTCCCCCACCCAACATAATCCTCAGTGTTTGTGCCAAAATACTTTTGCTGGAAACCATTTGTAGAGACATTGCGTGGTTTATTTTAAAAAAAATTCTGTGTTGATTCAACAGTGAAAGAGTATGTAAAGAATATATAAATGAATGAGATTTCATTTTTAAAAATATCAATAATTAGTTATACTTTTGACAGATTATTTAAATGTACTTTTAATTTCATTTTCTTGTGATAAAAATACTTTTTTTATGGCAAAAGTTAATTTATAAGTTATTTCCAGTCCTTACTCTTTCTATCCAAATACAATTTCTTTTTTTTCTGTTGCATTGATAAGGAAAATACTTTAACCTTCCAGAAGAATATAATTGTTTAATATATAGTATCTCTCAAAACTTGATGTTACAAAAGTTTGAGAAGGAAAAATTGTGGCTATCTTTGGCACTCACTTAGGAAAGAAAGCACTGCCAGTGATAGAAAGGGAATATCTGTTTTAAATAAATAGACATACATACAGTTTATGTCAGCACAGATGGACGTGCATTTTTGGCTTATTTAAATGCTACCCTTGTCTAACTTAAAGCATTGTGCAAACAATTTACATTTTCTGTTAGTAGCAACTCAAAGAATTATAGGGTTTTTTTGAAAATAAAGTCTCAATATTGTGGCTGTAAGAACTTTTCATGTTTTGGTTAATTTAACGTCATAACCCAATACAAGGGTTTGTTTCTTCAATTTAGCTGCTTTCCTTATGAGAATTTATAAACGCTGGCTGCACATCGACTCTGCTGAATGCTTCTACTGCTTAGTAAACACATCTTGAAAAAATGCAACATTTTTTACTTGACTTAAGCTAATCCCTGTATTCCATTATAAGGAGGTTGTTCTTCCCATTTTAAAGCTTCGTGGTTGCTGGTTCTCACTCTGCTGAGAATAGGATCTATTGTATGGTGAGAAGGGCAGGATGGTTATAGTTTTGCAGAGTTTTGTTGTAAAAAATGCAACTTATTTTTTAATAACTCTTGTATGATTTCAGAGGATGGGAGTTGCCTTGCTGCCTGTTTAGAAACTGGATCAGAGTTCAAGAACTGAACCTTCAGGACATGAGAAAAATAGGGGGCTTTCCTTCCCAATTTAGCTACGCTTTATTTCATTCTATTTTTTGTCAAAAATACTTGTTGTTTCAATCTTTAAAAAATGCTCTTGTTTAAATGGAAATGCAGCAGTAGCTGGATTGCTTAGTTTAGTACTCCTTTCACTAAAAGAGGCTGCAGAAGCATATATTTTTAAAGCTCAACTAGAATGGGATAAAGCAACACTTTTAAACACTATGGTTTCAGAAACAGACAAACAAAAAAAACCCCACCTTCAGAATATCTTCAGAATCTGAGATGTGTGGTTGGTGGAAGGCTTTGGCCCCACAAACCTCTTGATGTATTGCTACATTTTATTATTAAGCTCCTGATAGATGTTAGGTCATAGCTTAAGGACTTCAGCATTGTCATGTTAAAAAAACAAGCTATGAACTAATATAAATAGTTCTCCTTCACAGACTGTGTTTTTTACAGATTCTTAGAATTGGAAATGAGAAATAAGAAAAATAATAAGAAAAAAAAGAAAAACAAAGAAAAGATAAAAATAATGTAAGAAAAAAATATATATTGCACAAGATTTAGTGATTATTCTGTTACTTTATGGAAACCACCTTCTCAAAGTTTAAACTGAAGGAGAAACGTGTATGAGCTGCTTCTATCACTCCTCTGACTTCTTATTTCCCAGCTAAAACGGACTTTTTGGTCAGGTGGTAGCAGGGTCTTCTGCTGACGTACTGGACGTCAGCTTGCATACAGAAGGATGTCCTGGCAATGCCAGAAGCTCTGTTTTAGGAACTATCAGCAGGTGCTCTGCTTTTTCACACACGAGAGGTGTATTGGTAGGGGAGTCTATTCAGTTGCCCCAAACTTTGCATTGTTTGCTTGGAAAGAAAGGCTGCTAAATTCCCATGTTTCCAGTTTTTTCAGTAATGTGACCGTGGAAATTTTATGCTGTGTTCGAGCCACATTTTACTAGCATTCCTCATAGATTTTTCTGTAGTAAATATTGGTAGATAATAGCATGAGATTAAATTAAGAAAAAAAAAGAAAACCACCAAAACCATGATAGAATACAGGCAGAACTAGGGAGCATTCACACCAAAAACTCTATTACAAGGCTGCAACAATTTTTTTAGGTGTAGTTTGTTATTTTTCACAACAAAAACTGACGACTTTCCCTATCTCTATACTGGATTTATAATTTCTTATGAAAGGACTGTAATTTTCTTTAATAGCTTTTCAAGTGTTCACTGATTTGTACAAATCTTCAACTCTGTCTGAGAATATATGCACTACCCAGAAAGAAGTATTTGGGTTTTTACTGTCTGACAGAATAGTGCAGAATCGTTAACCCGTTCCCACACCCTAAGTTTACATGTTCTCTCACCAAGAGAACGAAGGTGAACTAAAACTGCGGATAAACAGATGCATCAGCGAAGACATGAGCTTCTCCGACTCACTGCCACTTAAGAAGAATAATTCCCATGAGCTGTAGCCTCAAGCAAAATATCCCCCATGTATGAATCATACGGGCAATGCATGAATTAAACCAGTGGATGAGTTGAGTTTTAGAATGTTTGGTTCCCCTCATCTGCACCCTACCATTATCCTACTTTGCGCATTGTTACAAGGTGCTTTCACATTTAATCACTCAACAATTTAAATGGAACCTATTTCAGGGCTGATTGTTATATACTTATCTTGAGTTTACAATGGATTCAATAAACAAATGAAAGAAACAGCTGATTCTTTACCTCTGTGGACAAATCCTTCAGTCATTTGACTTGTTTGGGCTTGGGATGACTACGTATATCCCCCCTAAAAGTAAACAAATTTGCATCAAAATCAGATTGTAACAAATTATTTGGAAAGTAGTAGTTATTTAAATGGTTTCTGGGCTGCTTTGTTTTTTGGGGAATTCCTGTTGGCATTTAAATGAGAGATGCATACTCTAATAAAAGATTCCTACATTCTTCTAGTGCTCTGGAATATCATCCATATGGTTTGAGTGACTTTCAAGTGCAGAGGACAAGGATTTTTATTTGGGTAATAGCAACAAGAATGTATTTCTACCAGTCTGTGTTATGATGCAGCTATAAAACATTTGGAAAACCAGACTTACCCGAACTCATACTGTACGTACGATACAGATACTAATCTTGAGGGCATTCTGCTCGAGCTGCGGTTGGTAAGTTTTAATAGACGCCGGGTTTGAAAAGCTTGTGGTTTCTTTGAAAATACAGTTCAGGTATGATATTAACTCTGACCTTGGGCTGTGCAGAAGAGATCTCATTAATTAACTTTTTCTGAGATATCTGAACACATCCCTTTATATACATAGGCTGATTATACATAGGCCCTTTACATATGGCTGTTTCTAATGCCTTGTTCTTTTGCATCTCTACTGCTTATGTGTAAGTGAATTAACAATCTTTATAAATACAAACACTAGAGACCCCAAGGACAGAATTATGTATATACTTTTTTCTTAAAAAAAAAAAAAAGTTTTCATGCAAGGAAAGCATTACGAAAATTCTAATATTCTCTAATTTGGATCATATCTTCTGTAAAAGCTTATTGGAAAGAAAAATACTTTGGTGGTGGGGGAAATGAAATTGTGTTTCTCTTAAATAAATACTAACTTATGTTAGACCTCTAAGAGACAGAGGAGGCTTTGGAAATATACAGTAAGTCTCACTTTCCAAAAATGTCTAAATGCTCTTTAGGCCCTGTTTCAGAATGAAATTTTGACCTTAAATAATTTCAGAACATGCAAATACTTCACACATTATAGAGAAGAAGTTCCTCTCTAAGCCTGTGGCATAGAAACATTTTCACTTTTTAAAAGAACACAAGTCTTTAGGAGCAGGGGAGAAGGTAAAAGGGGCCAGAAAAAGTCATGGTTTGGGTCAGTAGTTTCAGCAATTGTGGAGAGGCTGTATGGACAGAAAGGGCAAAAGTTTTAAAGGTTTACCTCATCAAAGATAAATTCAGCATGGCTCGTCGTTCGAACAATTAATGTATGTAGACACTAAAAGGAAAATATTTGAATTAGGAAAATACAGACTGTCTGGCCTCAGTGTTCCACCTTTTAGCATTTTTCACTAGTCTTGTTTCTTTTATTAGATTATAGCCCTTGTCTTGCAAGTGCTCCCTACATCCAAACACTGTGTGACCTCTACTGCTGAATGCCAAGTTTACATATGCTATATCGGGAACACATTTGTGTGTACAGACTACAAGACACTGGAGTCGTTAAATGGCCCAGTTTACCAGAGTTTGTGTCTAGTGAGTGCTCAAAAGAAGCATAAAATTTATTTTTTCCTCTTAATAGATGGCGATTATTATATTATACTATTATTTTGGGAAGGAAAAGAATTAAATATAATGGCTTCTTCATATAAAGAGTCTGGGAAGGCCTGCCATAACCTCTCTGAACGGGTCTTACCATATAGTAATATGATAAAATCTTGTTTTAGAAGCTACTACTGGTAGTCAACTCTGACATTACTTAGAACATTTTGATCACCCTTAAGGAATCTTTTAAATCTTTATTATTTTTTATTGTTTATAATTTCCGATGCATTTACCTAATGCTTCAGAAATTAATGTAGCCATCTGGTCTGAGCAGCACCCAATTTATGATGGCCCTATCTTACCACCCAAAGCATTACTCCCACGAAGTGCCTCATTTCTATGTGTAATGAGAACGAAATTTCAGTGAAAGAGACTGCATTATGATTCTTTTCCTTCGTTACTTAACTAGACATGAGAACAGTTGGAAAACAAACTGAAAAGCGTTCATCAGAATTTGAAACTTGCAGTTGAAATGTTTGTGGGCAGAAAGTAAGACACTACTTGGGAGTAGATCAGCAGTAAACTAGCAGATGGGCGGTTGTGATGCGTTTCCAAAGTGTGATAGGGTTACATTATATTTCAGTTAAAGAACGACAATATTAGTGTAGCAATCGTACATGCAACTGAGACCCCTGAAAAATTCAATCTGCTACTTCACTGATTACACAGCAAGGAATAATTCCAGGGTTTTGGTTTTGCTGCCTGCCTTTGTTGCCTGTATAGACCTCAGAGAATAACAATCAAGAAAGTAATATCTATGCTGGTAATGAGTCATTTGATGGGTAAATGTTGTGGGTTATGAGCTACTGAACTACTCAACTTCAGTTTCTCATCACTTATTTGAGCTTTTGGTTGTCCAGATTTCAAATTCTCCTGAAAGCAGTGTCATGGTTTTGGGTCTGGTTATGACATCAGTGCTCAGACAGAGGAAAGCAGGGGACAGCTCCCCATGACTTTTTTCTTTTCTTGCCTTTTTTGTTTTATGTTATAATTTTATACTTTTGCTGAATTCGTGTTCTTTCAGGCCTGTGCTTTCCCATAATAGCAAACCAAATTCAAATGTCTGTACTAAGACTGGGTTTTGGACTAACTTCTTTTGTCTGGAGACTCGATCACAAATGAAACTAAATCTGGGCTTATTGTTGTGCACTTGAAGCATATGTTTTTTCAGTTTAGAACTGTAATTAGCCAGTTCAGCAAATGCAGTGCAGCTGACGTTCAAGATGGGATGAGGTGTGGACTATAAGCCCTCAGGTAATCTTAACTGTTCTTGGTCTTTTCTTGCATGTGAAATTTCTCAGGTTGCATTTTGGGCTGGCAAACCTCAAGACAGCAAAGAAAACCACGTTCTGTAATGCTACCAGGGAGTAAAGCACCAGCAGAAAAGTATATCACAGTAGGGCTCAGTGAACTTCCTGATACAGAACTTGGATTTACTGTAACTTTTATGGCCTTACAATATACTGAAATTCAGTCTCTAGTGAATATGCAGGAAGGCAAACTTAAATCATCATAACTTCCTTTCATTCCAGATGGTTTCTATAGGCTTCTGAGATTTACCTTCAACACAGAGTGCATTTGTAGTTTTCAAGTTTATCGTAACAATTCTTTTTGCTACTACCTTTGCAAAAGCACTGTGATTTCTTTAATGTAATGGGAATGTAGGAAAGTATATTATATCTGTTCTATAAAACCTAAGCTCCTATCCATTAGTCTTGCTAAAGGATAAAAATAAAAGGTAGGTCTAGAAAAAACACTGACCCTGGACATGCAAATCACTAGGTCTGACCTACACTGTCTCCATACTGAGGAAGAAAGCCTCGTGTCAACAGGCGGATGGGTTATGCTATGATTGTTGAAACTGGCACAGCGGAGTCGAATTTCTAACTCTCCTCTCTCTTTTTTCCCCCTTTTATTTCTCTTGTGAGAATTGTTAGTTCAGAACCATTTATTGTGGAAGTCAACCAGTTTTGATTTTTCTAAAATACCCAGCACCAGGTCAGATACCTCAAGATCTTGGGCTAAACTATGCTTCATGATATGAAATAAAATACAAAATTGCTTTGACCTTTTTTTACATTTTCACCTTCTAATTAAACCTTTGAAAGACTAATGTGATTCTCTGCAAAGTACTACCCTTTGCAGAGAGTATTATGATAATTGTATTGCGTTAGCCTGTAGTATCTTGAGGGCACTTAACTTCAGCCTGAAGCCCTATTGGATACCATAAAGATGCTCCAGAAATTTTAACTAACCACAGAGACTGCCTCTGGGTGTAGGGGTAGTTTTAGTGGTCTTGACAAAGACCACTATTTGACAAAGTCCAGATTAAATAAAAGTAGTAAAAGAAATATTGAGGCTGTCGCTAATGACTTATTATTTTTCTTTCAATTTGTCGTTCACTTATTAATGACCCTTTTTAAGATTTTAAGAGCCCACAATTGGTAGAACCAATATTTTAAAGCTTTTTATTTAAAAAAAAAAAGGGGGGGGGAGTGGGGTGGGCAATATTTCCATTTATAGCTTTCTGATTATCCAGGAATGAAGCCTTAGTTTTTTTGTTCTGTGGGGTTTTCTTGATTGTGTTGTGTTGTGGCTGTTGCTTTTCATTTTGGCAGAGAGTATTCTGACTGTAGAGTTTGTTTATGAATGTTTCTGAAAAAATAGGGTGAAATTAAACAACATAGAGATTTTTTTAATCCATATTTCTGCATGATTTGTAAACATGCAACACTTTCTATTTTAAAAATCCCCATTAAGCGACGTCTAGAAGTACCCAAGATTGGAATATAGGAACTCCTGGAAAGGGGAATGTGATGCTGTCTTTTCTGACACGCAGTAAACTTCAACAGTAGTTTCTCTTTTTTCTCTCCAGTTGGCAAACAAACGCACGCGGTGTGAAATGCACTCGGACTTCAGTATTATCAAGGGGATTGCTACCAAGTCACGCATTTCGTGACGTGCCCTTGTAAGCGTGCTGCTCTTCGGTTACAGTTTAATAGTCCAATCAAATGAGCTGCAAGTCACATTGGAATTTTTTCTCTACCTACTCCTGAGATCAGAATCTGAGGGTAGAGACACTTCCACACGATAAGGAGAGAATGAGGGGAGGCGAATCACTGCATTACTTCCTTCGTGTTATTTTTGGATATGACTAGTATTCCTCCCCTTACACACACCCTCTCCTTCCCCCAGCCCCCATCTCCCACACGCATTGCAAGCTCATACAAACACTCTCCCGTACTCTGAAGCAAAAGCAAGAGCAACGCTTGGACTGAAGCCAGAGGGTCATCACTCTGCTTCCTCATTGCCAGCAGGCTTTGTTCTTTGGAATCAGCCAGAACCAGGGAGAACGTCTTCACTGCTGAGCGCGAGTGGCTGGAATTTGGCAACTCAGCTGTCTATTAATTTTTTCTCTGCTTTTCTGCAAACTAGGCTGAATCTAGAGCAGCAAAGCTGAGAGCCGGGAATAGTTCAGAAATAAAGGATCCAGAGACCATCAGCTATACTTTTCTTTGCGGGGGCTTCAGTTCCACAACGGTAAGTGCCAGCATTCCATGTTTATAAAGATTCAAGAAACATTAAGGTGCTTTAGCTGTTTTACTACAATAGGGGAAGGGAAAAAAGTATGTGAGTGAATCATACAGTGTGTGCTCAGCTATAGTGGTCTGGGAACAGTGCCTAGCAGTAAAAATGTTCCTCATTTCTCCCTTTCCAAAAAGCACTATAAGAATGTATATATTTTAGCAAAATTCTTAAATACCTGTACTGTTCCGGAAAGCTTTCCAAATGGTTTCATTGTTGGGTTTTCTGCAAATCTGTTTTGGTTTGAACTGTGTGTAGTATGAAGTAACTTTAACTAGCAGAGTAACCTATTTAAGTGCGAGGGCTGAACCTGGAAAGGAAAGATCTTCCATCACAGAGGTTACAAACAGAATTAAAGTTCAGGAGCATGGGGGAGTGAAAAGGGATGAGATGCTTCCTAATACTGTTTGCGCTAAAGGAACCCAAAATAGACTGGTTTTAAACGACTGGCATTAATTCGGAGCACACACCCCCTCACTACCCTCCCCAGCATTAGGAGCCAAGTGAATCTGGTTTTAAAACCAGAAAGCTTCTAGGATCTGCTACTGTTCCAGGGCATGCAAGTGAAAGCTGATCTGCAGTGGAACAGAGAGCAAGCTTGGGTAAATGACTTTGAGAGAGGACAGGAGTTGCAAAAAACACCCTTGATTTTCTTCCAATAAGCAAAATTATTTAGCTGTTCTTGCTTTATGAAACACAGCTGCCTTTTAAGTTTACCAGCGGGATGGATAGCTTTGTTACAGGACCTTTTTTTTTTTTTTTTCATCTCCCTCGCACGTCTTTAGGAAAAGTTTTAGGATGATCAGCACAGTGGCAGGTTAATCCAAATGCTTTGCTTTCAGAAATGCCATCTAGCTGTCAAAGGAAATTCTCTGCAGGGACCCGTTTGTTTTAAAGCTGCTGAGGAACATTGCTATCAGCATGCTGTTATGTCTTTCTACACAGGTTATCCCAGTAAAGTGACAAATAAACTTTGTCATCCAAGTTCAACTCTAAAAAATTTTATTAAGGGGGGGAAGACCAGTTGTTTGAATGTACTTTAGTAAAAATATATATATATGTACACATATATACTGGGACAATAGACCTGAAAAGAGGAAAGCTTTCCTTTCCCTTCCCTTAGCTCTGGCTCCAGATGCTATTTCCAGTAGTTTTTCCAATATTTTATGTTGACAAGAGGAGTGGTCCCTTCCCCCTCCCCCTTATTAACTGCTGGTTATGAGGGATTTGTGGAGGTGAATCCAGTCACGTGAAAAAAGATGCTGAATAAGCAAATGGGTGGTTGTGCAAATTACAGCAGGCACGGTCCGGTTGTTTGAGGTCTGTAAGTTGGCTTTTTCTAATTCAGAAACATGTAACCCGAGCTCTCCCATTCTGACATTCACCCTGCGCCTGGAAGAACATTCTGCCTGCTGTGGCAATTGGTAAAAATGACCGGCTGAATTCTGTTTACTATGGAATGACGGAAAAAGTGCTCAGCACAGGATAGCGTGCAATATGTCGGGATGCTGGGGATGCTTAGCACACATTTCGTTTGCCGTGTACTAAGGCGCTTCTTTCTGTAGCAGTTACTAGCTCTATTTCTGGCAAGTTATTCACTGAACTGGAATTGCACACTACAGCTAGCAAAGATTCTTTTTCAGAGCTAAAAATGGAATGGTGCTTTCCTGAGCTGGGCTCCCCCCTGCCGATGGCACCATGTCAGGTTGCCTCAGCAGCTGCTTTCAGTTTCACAATTTACATGGGTGCTATAATGACATTTTTTTTCTCATTGATGTGGTGGAAAAATCTGACGTCTTTATGCTGTTTTTCCTACTTTGATACGTTAAAGCGTATTTTCTACTGACTGTGAGGTTTGGCAATGAGTATTGAGTAAAGAGGCCTGTACTTAAAGCCTTGGATTCCAACATCCATGAAGTATGCGAAGGTTAATGACTGAATCCAAACGTCTTGGCTCTGGCCTATTCCTGGTTTAAATGCACATTGCTTTGGCCATATGTTTAAATTGTTTTTTGAGGTGATTAAGGCTGAAAAATCTTTCAGACTGCAGACAGACTTTTAAAGAGGAAGTGGCATTTAAGCATCTTAGAGTGAGTTAAGTAAAGCTTGCTCATTTGCTGTTTAAACTTGACTTTTAGGAGCCCCCAAGGAATCACATTCCCCTTCCTCTTTTATAACTTTAGAAGTAAGCAGTGCTTTGGAACGCGTTCTGCAATGGGCTGAGAAAGTTACGGTGCTTTGTCTTCGTCGCTCCTACTTGCCGTGGAGAGTGGGGGAGGCTAGCAGCACGCACCCAAGCACCCTCGGTACCTCAAAGGGGTTTTTTGATCCGAAGTGACCTGCCTATAAGCTTTTAACAACGCGCCATATACAGACTCACGCGTGCAACAAATTGTGGTGGCCCGCGGTAAGAAATACTGCAGTGCAGCGTAAGGGGATGCACGGGTTGTTACCGAAATCATGGTTATTCTGCTTTTTTTAATTGGTCGACTTCCCCGAGTCTGGCTAGCTTAATGGATTTAAGTACAATTCCACATGCATCTGCCAGCTGCTTGTGGTATCGCTGTTCGCTTCGGCAAGAAAAGCTGTTCGTTGGCTGTGTTGGCTCACTGGTTTGTGACACGCAGCACCGATTTATTAGGCAGTATTCGCCTTTTTTTTTTTTTCTTTTTCCCTTGAATGATTGAACTGTGATGTCACATTTAGTCTTGGCTTTAACCTTTTAAAGAACTTTTTTTTTTGCTGCAGACTATTCCCTTAACACTGGGGAAGTGGGAAATGTCCCAGTGTTCACTGCAGAGCAACTCTGTCTACCCCAGCACATTCCAGGGCCACCGAATCATTTGTGGTGAGAGTGATTCAGATCTGGGTAGGATGATTTAAAAGAGAGGTTATGGGCATACTGCAGTTGTGCATTTAAGAAAATACAGAGAGTTTTTTACTGCCTGATTGAGACCACATGGCTCCAACTTTGACTTTTTTTTCATGTGGAAATTGTTGGCTGGAAGTACTCAAACGACTTTTTTGCTTTTTAATTAACTAGAGGCTGAGTTGGGATCATAGCATTTAATGGTAAGGTCAAGGTTAAAGCAAATAGTTTTTAATGTTCTTTTGAATAAGAGGAGAAATGGCTTCTTTGAATATTTTGCACAGAACACAAACATGCCTCTCAAATGAGAGCAAATGTATCTCAGGAATTCTTTTGGACATTACAGGGTAATTGGTGACCTGATTTGAGAGGGAGAAGGATAGAGATAAGGGAAGATCCCCTGTCATAAAGCACAGTAAATATGTTCTGTTCCAAATATGTTATGGAAAGTATAAAAGTAAAAAGAAAGGACAATGACCTTTTTTGATTGTATGCAGTTTAATTGCTTACTCTCAAACTTAGCGTTTTGGGTTGCTCATAAGAGGAGTGAAAAGGTTATATTATTAAACTTTTTATTAAGCTGTTACAGTTATCTAGAACAAAGTATATCCCTAATATGAAGGATGAGATTGTAATAATTCTAGGCACTCTCTAGTATTATACTCCTTTTATGCATACTGTTTATTCTGGAATAGATACTCCTAATCAAATCTTGTTCTTCCCTCAGTACTCTCATAGTTCTTTCCTCTCAATTATATCCTTTCTCCCACAAACTGATATATAGCACTTCATATAAGAATTTTATCCAAATCTCCTTCAAATGTACTAGATAGTTGATTTTTTTTATATGTATTCTTTCTAAATGGGGTTTCAAATTTAGAAAACAGATCAAAAGTTACAGCATTGAAACACACTGTTTATTCTTGTCTCTGGTTAGAAGATGAAGGAAAGATGAGGAACAATTCCTACAGTAGTTCTGCATACATGGTAATTTATCTAGAAATAATATATAGGTATTATTCTGTAACATTAAATCCTATAAACAACACTTACAAGCTTTTTTCTGTCTTTAAGTATTGAGGTAGTAAATTTAGCTAGCAAAAACCGGAAAAAAAGAAGATAATAATTGGTTGTATATCTGTGTATAGCCTTTGGAACTCTTTTCTTGCTCAGCATTACTTCTCTCACTACTTTCCAGGACACATGTGAACTTTGTTCTTAACTTAAAGAAAAGGATAAAAGCTAAAAAAAAGAAAAAAATCCCAACCTTTAACCTGGGTTCACAAATCACTGAGTTAATTTCTGCCTCAGATAAACTACAGTGTAAATGTTTAAAAGTTATTTGCAGTTTTTTTGAAACTTTGCAGTGCAGAATGCAAGTGGGAAAGCTATTAGTATTTCTGAATAACTGCTGTGAGAATTAATCAGAGGTCAAAACGTGTGTTACAGCACCGTGACATTCCTGTCTCTGATTTGTTCATGTGCTGTGTCAACGTTCAGTTTCTGTGCTAACGCGTATGAAATATATAGAACCAACCTGAACTGGTTTTATAGGAGACAGTCCCAATTGTAGCGTGGGCAGAGCAGTACAGTTTTGCTACCAAAAAAAATAAAAAAGGTAGCATGGCCTTTATATTGCCCAGTCTTAAAAGATACATCTTTTGCCTCCAGTCTGACAAATTCCAGTGCTGCTCAGTGCTTTACAGATTGTCGCAGGGGTGGCACGGTTCTGCTGCTCAGGATAGGTGAGGATATATCTGTGTCTTCATACAAAGACCAGAACATTCTGTTCTTTGAGACGCCTCTAGACCAGTTTGATAGGGCTGCTGAGGTATTCATCTGTAATTGATTGGCATTCGTCATTGTTCCCAAACTAAATGACTGTGTACATAGCTTTTCTGACTGCAGTGGTGATGCAATCTGCCTTGCTCTGCTCATACATAGAACAGTTCCCCTCTCTTCAGCCAGTTTTTCAAACAGCAGAGGCGTGATGGAAAAGGGCTGGAAATAAGGATCAAGGAATTCCAGGATTTACATGGGCCACAGCAAGCATATATGAATAGTAGTCATTGCAAAAGGGAGTAGACCTCGAAGCAGTCTGGAGTGTTGAGCCTCAAGCTGTTGGATTCCTATGGACATCTTGATTTTTCCAGTAAAACCTCGGTTTGGTACTTTCCTGTGTCACTTTTCGTAATGGTGGTGAAAAACACACTTGGTACGCTTTGAGCACGGCTAGCGATGCCAGTGTTTGTTGGTAGGTGGGCAGACTCTCGGAAGTGCTGAATGTTTGGAGCAAGCAGGCACTGGCCGTAGCTGCAGATAGTGACCAAAGCACAAAGCAAGGGTATGTGCATGCTTTGGGATCATACCGTATTGACGGCTGGAAACCGTGGGTATAAGCTTGTCTGAGACTGAAACCATCGAGTGAGAGCCATGTGGTGTCTTGAAGGTAGTGAGAGTGTGTAAATGTGTTTTAACTGCTGTCTGAACAGATAACATAAGTTAATAATTATTCATTAGGTGAAGGTGACTCCTGGTTCTCAGGTCAGGCTTAGGTGGTGAATGTAATCCTCCTCTAAAGAGTGTCATTGTGGGTTTGATATTCAGAGTAATGCAGTACTTTACCCTAATGACAGGTATCTGTTTGCATAAACCAAGGCAGTCGGACAGATTTTGGCTGTAACGTGTGATTTCTGTAAACGGATGCTGCGCATAAGGATGCTGAGGAAATGGTGGCATACGTTTTGCTGCCTTGGGAGAACTGAGGCTCCAAAGACAGGCAATTTTCCGTCCCCACCCTTTCCTTCCACTTATCTGCTGTTTCAACTAGACCCTTTCACACAGCACCCTCTCAGTCTGTGCTACGACACCACAGATGTTATCTGGGAGTCCAAAGTCTTGAATCTTATTTTCGCTCTTTTAATGGGTAGCTTTTTGCTATGTCTGTAATTGTATTACCCCTGAGGTAGGCTATAAGGAAATAGCATGCCAAAGAAAAGTACAGTTACTTGTAAAGATGACAGCTGTTACATAGAGATAAACCCCCTCTTTTTTTTTTTTTTCCCAGCAACAACTGTGAAAAATGTCTTTGAGAACACTACATTACGAATCGGAACCGGTATAATCAGTATTGCTGATGTCTTGTTTTGCGAGTTAATGTTGGAAAGTAATTCAGAAAACGTCCAGTTTCAGTCCAGATCCGTCAGCTTAGAAACTATTTCACATGTTGCAAACGTGGGTTTGCAAAGTGCCTGAAGTTTTCTGGCTCTTCTGGATATTAAGCTATTATTGACAGTTATTTTTTAGATTGTTGCTGTATTTCCATTATTATACAGGTGACTGCAGATCTAGCTTTTGTAATTTCCGTTCCTGAATTTATCTTTAAATAGTTTTCTCAAAGTTTTCCAGTTGTCCTCACATAAAGAAAGTAGTCAGTGTCACTGAGTCTGAATTACAAATTAAAGAATGCATGAAGATAGAAAGAATTAGCTGGATGGATGGATGGAGGTGACTTCATATTTGCATACTTGCATATTTGGCAAAGACTGCATCCATACGTTAAGGACAAAATTTGAGCAAAATCTCATCTAGTCCAGCAAATGTTGCAGATGCAAATAAAAAAGTTTATTCAGCCACAATAATGCAGATTACTGTCTTCTGTAGGCAGCATTTAATTGTGCCTATAAAAAGCACGGTGATTGCTCTAATCTGTGTCAGAGTTGATCTAACAACTTTCATAACTTCACCAAGATGTCAGCCAGTTTTGAAGGTAAACCTACAGGTTCCACAGTTGCTGCTTCCGTGGTTTAGACTACACACCCTGGCTGGAGTTTCCTTTTTACTCATTGTTCATTTGCAAGTTACTACGGTTTCATGACTGAATGTCGGGGGGGTTTCTGTGAACTGGTGATTGGTCTAAAATACTTCTCCGCTGCTTTCCCTTTTTAAGTATTAGGGGTTCGAGAAGAAATATTACTGCTTCATCTGACATGTGTGTCGCCAGCCATGAACTTGCCACTAACTAATTCACCGCAATCATATTAAAACCAATCTGCAAAGAATTTATCTGCATAAATGCAACGTTACCCTCTTAACTTCCCATCTTCACTTTTAACTCTTTACACTCCTTCCCTCGAAATTCGAAATGTTATTCCCCTGGAAGGTTATGCCTGGCAGTTCTGAAAGAGGTTGCCCTCCCTGTGTTGGCAAAACAGTGACGGCATGCCAACTCAAGATCTGGTTCTGGTGAGAGGAGTATACAGTTATAATGGGCAGCTAAGAGCGGCGTTTCGGGTGCAGATGATCTGCATTCCATTTCAGCTAGACAAGCAGCCGTGTTAATCCTACAAATTACAGTAGCATAGGTGCAGTTATTCAGTGTACACACTGGAAACTTCGGTACATAACTGCCCTCAGGGTTAATGGAAGGCGGGCATGTAAAATTCTTTTGCAACAACAGGCAAGCAGACCCCTAAGAATGAAACTTCATTGCCATGCAGTGCTGCACAATAACTTCCATCAGTCTCTTTGTTCCGATCTGCTAGCTTTTTGAAAGGTTAAATAATAGTTTTATGGCTAACTACATCTGGAAATGCAACATCAGAATCTGAATTTATTCTAGAGACCTGGTCAGTGCACGGAAGGTGGTCTTAGAGTTAAGGCAGTGGAGGCTGAGTTCTGACCTCAGGTGGTGAAGCACTGGGACAGGTTGCCCAGAGAAGCTGTGGATGCCCCATCCCTGGAAGTGTCCAAGGCCAGGCTGGATGAGGCTTGGAGCAACCTGGTCTAGTGGAAGGTGTCCCTGCCCATGGCAGAGGGGTTGGAATTGGTTGGTCTTTGAGGTCCCTTCCAACCCAAACCATTCTGTGGTTCTATGACCTGGCTCTTGCCTTTCTTGGGTGACAGTGGACAAAGGGCTTAACTTTGGTTTCTCAGTAATAAAACATATCTAATTATCTCATGTTCAATTACCGTTTCAGTGCTCAAAGCCCTACTCACTCAGCTTTTCTTTAGAGAAACATTTTTAGTGAGCTACCTCAGACGTGAGAACAGTCATTGTGCGATTGCCGACGTTCGCTGTAGATAAGTGGGAACTGTTGTCCTGAACAATTAGATCCTGTCTAGACTGTTGTTACCTGGTGGTCCAATGCCATGTACTAGGCACTCTGGAAAACTGCAGTGACTCTTCTTACTGAAAATACACGTGAGGGTATGCCTACCCCAAGAGAATGGGAAACATGGATGAGGGGAGGGAGTGGTGGAATAAAACAAGGTTATTATCTCTTTTTGAGAAGAGATAATAACCTTTTGTATTAAACAAATCAGCAGATAAATCAATTTCTGCTGGCATAACTACAGAGACAAGTAGAAGGGGACTGCTTGACTTACTGACAAATGGATTAAAGGAACAATCTGAAATACAGATAATGTCTACCACACTTTGACTTCGGGGTAAGAACTTCCAGACCCAAGAAGGAAGTTGTACAAAACCAGTCAATATAATTACCTGTCAGAAAGAAAGAGTTATTACTCAACATCTGGCATTTCATGCCCTAAAACTATAGGGGCTCCTATGTAGTAGCTAGTTAAATGCAACAAGTGCGTGTTTCAGGTGCTGGGTTTTTTCTTGTGTTCAGCGCTGAATTCTGTATAGTGTTTCACAGTTCTATGATAATCCTCTAAAAGCATAAAACTCTGAAAGTGTGGAAAATTAAGTGTTATATCTGATAATTATTCAAACCGGAATTGCATTAAACGATTAATGAAAGCATCTGCAATAATATTAGGGACAGAAGTGCAGAGTCAGCTATGTCCAGTCTTACGTGACTTGTATTTCCTCATTTTTCACATTTATAAACTGTTCCATCTTTGTGCTTTTATACATGGAAACAGCTTCCATGGTTTTTGGCATTGGAGGAAAGCTATTGCCTATATTGCACTGGAGATTGAAATGTAGAAGAAACTTCAAAAAAACCCCAAACTTCCAGCGAAATATGAAACACAAAAAGACAAAATGAGAAGGTTACATACTCTGGCTGTTTTAATTTGAATTTGTACTTTGCTTCATTCTTCCTCTCGCTTATTTCTCATAGGACCTACTGATTTTAGCCTAAAGTCTTCTGAAATACAGGTAAATGCACCGCAAAACTACCATATGAACATTCTTTTCTGTATCTACAGTTCTGCTTCTTGGCTTCTGTTTTGTTTTTACTAACCCATTATGGAGAATTGCATTTGTAGATACGTCAGAAGGCCAATGAATTTTCCTTTTTAATGCATTTTAAATAATATTGCAAATTGCAGAATTGCAGGCCAGATTATGATCCTTTAGTATTCACAGGTTTTGGGGTGGTTTTTTTCCTGGTTTACTTTTCTTCTAAACTCTGAAACATGGAGAGTTTACAGGTGCTTTTACTACTGTATTTATGAAACAACCAACCATTTTCCAAACTTAAGTGGTGTCATCTGGAGACTAAGAACAAGTGGAGATTTGCAACTATTTAATTATTTTGCTATATCTCGTATTTAAAGACATTAAAAAAACATATGTACATATATAATATGTGTGTGTATATATATATATAACTGTTGCTTTATTGCAGCTTGTTGCTATTTCCAACTCAATGTCTTTTTTTCCCTGATATTTGCACGCTTTTGTAATTGAATTTTGGGGTGTTACATCTGAGGAAAATAGTTTTAAGTGAAAGGAAGAGATTTTTCAGTCATGACCTTTAACAGCTTAGCCTCCTGAAGTTGAAGATGTTTTGCTGTGAGGTAGTATTGGCTTTGTTCTGAAGGAAATTTATTTCAATTTCAACACATAGTAAGAGCTCGGAAAAAATTACATCTTGTCAGGCGCAGCCATCCAAGTTACTGAGTGATGGCTTTCACTGGTGAAATAGAGAGCTGTAATTATAGTGGAGTAAACAGTTCTTTGACTCTTCAGATGTGCCAGAAGGTGCCTACTCTGACTTTTGAGGAGAGTAAGTAGTTTTCCCTTTGATTATTCTGATTTATCCTTCTTTACTCAGGTAGATGAACATGAAAACACAATTTCTAAATGTATAGGCCCGAATTCACTAATGATGGAAGTTACTCAATGACATGAGAAGGCACTGTTATTTTTAAATAACTAGCTGTATCTGTGGAAAATAACCAACATGTTTGTTGTAAGAGATGGCTTGCAGCTTGCAATACATAACTGGTCCTTAAATTGCACACTATCTTCCCTCTTTCTTGATCTGATGATTATCCACATAAAGGAATAAATGGACTTACTTATCCATATCTGCTTGGCAGTTAAATTGCTGCTTCTCAAAGTGACACATTTTTAGCAAAATCTTGTGCCCAGTTATGGGGGGGTGGGGTGGAAAAGGTTACATGTCATAAATGTACCCATGGGGCTTTGAATCCAGTTGCTAGCTGCTTTTCATTGTTCTTCTATTAAATATTTAGATATTTTCCTTATAATGAGAGTTCTAAAAAAATTAGTGAATCTATTCAGTTTTTAAAAATGTTAGTCCTGCAAGGAGTAGGCAGTAATGAACATCACCGTAACCTCCTACGCAGCCTGTTACGGCAGCGGTGTTTGTTAATCACCAATAAATGTCTTTGGGTAACATATCCAAATACATCATACTGCAGGTACCTGTTTCTATATGATAGATTATCTTTAGTTTCCATAAAGAAAACAACAGCATTAAACTTCTTCACTATAGGTGTGGAATGTAATTAAGTTTTATTGTTTCAATCTCATCACATCCTGCATATTCTTACACACGTACAAGAATGCAGGATTAAGAGAGCGTTGTGCAGTTGACAACAATGAAATGTTATTCAATTCCAATATTTTTGCTTTATTAACTCATTCTTTTCTACAGTTTTTCATAGTACATAGTCAAATCATGATTTTAAAAAAACCTATTTATTTAATTAAATTACTGTTTATGCTTCTCTCGCACCAAGACCACATCTTTAAGATTCTCAAAAAAAAGAAAGGATGCATCTAAACAAAGCTGTAAGCATTCCTTAAAACAAACAAAAAAACCCACACAAAACAAACAAATAAACAAAAAACACACCAAAAAACCCACAAACAACAACAACCACCCCCCTACACACCCACAACCCCAAAAAAACCCACCACCAAGCAAACAAGCAAAAAACCCTCTATTTGTATTTCAGGACAAATTTGTCCTGAACCTTAAATTCAACAGGCAGTTACCAAGAGACGTAGTCACCATTGCCTTTTCTCATTTAGCTCATATCATAATGTGCACAGTTGGTTTGAGTAGTGTGTTCCATTAAAAATATCTTGTAAGAAAAAGCTGAGGTAAAGCAGGTGGACCTTAGAAAATAGGAGGAGGTAACCTCAGGGGTAAATTTGTAGCAGAAGAAGTAAATTTCAGTAGGTTCAGTAACTTCAGAAAAATACGTTGTGGCAAACATTCTGCTTGTGCCTGGGCCTAATTTAGCAATTGGAAAGTTGAAGTCATTGGCATGAATTTTAGCACTGCCAGAGAAATGCAAAATAGGCAAAGGTAGCTGACGAGCAAATGATTTAAAATTCTCTTAATCTAAAGAGTTAAAGTGTTCTCTAAAACATTTGATGTATGGCACGTTCCACAATTAGAAATCTTTGCTTTGCTCAGTGTTACATTTAATTTTCATACTTTTTAGCATCAATTTTGTGTTTTCCTATGTGACTATAGCATTCAGCTAATTAAAAGCCTCCATCAAAAATATATTTTTAAAAGCTTCTACGCTTACAAGCTATAAAGTGAGGCCAACAATTGCAAGGATGGAGACAGGATACAACCTTTAAAAAAAAATTAAGAACTTTTAAACTACTTCTGTGATTTTAGCACAGAACAATTGGTTTTTAACCAAGTTTGGCAATACTGTTTGTCTTTTGTAATTAGCTGCCCACAGCTATGTAAGGTTGTGGATCACTGCGGTACCCAGAGAGAATGATATCAGCTACAGTCTGAGTATCTCGTCTGGAGCTGTCAAAAGCTCAAGCTAACTGTATTTCCCCAGCCAAAATGCTGAAGCAGAGCAGAATCCTTGTCCCAGAGGTAAGGCGGACAGAAAGAGGCTTGGAAAACCTATACAAGAGTGCAGGGAAGGAATTTTCCTAGGGACAGGAATAAGCTATAATATGATTTTTGGAGTAACTGCAGCCAGTGAGAAGCCACTGCTCACTGCTCTTAGGAGCTTTGTAGCCCATGACTCGGCTGGTCACATCTGCTACCTTCTGTCCCCCCTCCTCTTTGCACCCTTGCACGGAGCGTGACGCAAAGCTTGACTTCAGAGGGAGCAGAATTAACTTGTAGGCTGAAAGAAGGCTGAAATGTTGACCACTGTCTTGAAAATACAGCCATTTTGGTATTCTTTTGCCTTTGTTTTTACACTTCGAGAAAGCACATTTTGTCCCCAAATACCACGCTGCGTAATTTACTCAGCTGGATCTGAAGTCGTCGTTGAGATTTGTGAGAGCTGGGAGAACGCTGCAACACCTGAAAAGTCATTTTAATCCTGAACAAGTATATAATGTACACTGTTTATAACGTAACACACCTTCTGTTATAGCTTCTGTGGTTTTCATTCTATAGAGCTATTTTTTAATTGCTTAACTAGTTTGGGCAAAGCATCAGATTCTATATTCAGATCATTTTCTTTTAGGCTGGAGCCCCTCTGCCATGGGGACAGGCTGGGAGAGTTGGGGTGTTCAGCCTGGAGAAGGGAAGGCTCTGGGGAGACCTTATAGCACCTTCCAGTGCCTGAAGGGGCTACAAGGAAGCTGGGGGGGACTTTTTACAAGGGCCGGTAGTGACAGGACAAGGGGTAACGGGGTTAAATTGAAAGTGGGGAGGGTTAGATTGGACATCAGGAAGGAATTCTTCCTGGAGCGGGTGGGGAGGCACTGGGACAGGTTGCCCAGAGAAGCTGGGGATGCCCCATCCCTGGGAGTGTCCAAGGCCAGGCTGGATGAGGCTTGGAGCAACCTGGTCTAGTGGAAGGTGTCCCTGTCCATGGCAGGGGGATTGGAACTGGATGGTCTTTAAGGTCCCTTCCAATCCAAACCGTTCTGCGATTCTATGATTTAAGATTAAAAAATATAAATATTTCAAGTATGTATGTTGCTATCAGTAAGTCTTTTATGAATTGCCTATACAAATATTTGCAAAAAAAATGTTATGTACCAAAAAAGTTTACAAAATGTTACGTAACTTACAAAATTTCCAAAAATTTTATGCAAGGCATAAAAATATTGCATGGCAAGTTGCACAAAAACTGAGCAGTGTGCAAAAAACGTAAGCATCTAAATCACGTGGTTGCTGCAGCGTACTCTAAATCTTACACGGCGAAGTCGATTTATCTTAAAAATCAAGTTAAACACGTTAAGTGTCAATGTTTTACAGTCTGGAAGTGTTGGACTGCTCAGCGTGAACGGAGGAAAAACCAAAATGGAAGTACGCAGTATTGTGGTGGAAACACTGATGGTGCAGGAACATCAAAGTATTTCATTTTAACTTTTCTTGCTGGGCATACTTAACACCGCTAAGGTTGAAATCACTTTCTAATTTACAACTTATCTCTCTGCACTTTTTTGTAGTGACCAGAGTTCCCTATTGTAATTCCTCCCCAAGGCTCTACCTGAAAGTTTCACTTCAGCTGCCCTTTTACTTTAACTGTTAGGAGTGTGCAGACAGGAAATCCTCCCTGTTCCGCAGTGACCCTCAAAAAGCAGATTTCCAGCAGGACTGTGCATTAGAGGGAACCTTGAACTGTCTTCCTTAAAGCCCTAGTGCTTGTTCAGTCAGTGCACTGTTCAACACTCCTTATATTCTGTTCCCAGGCATTCCAACCCCATGTGCCCCTAGGCATTTCCATGTGTGGAGGGTTGGGAGGACGTAGTGATGAAGACAGACGATATTGTGTGCCCTGCTACTTGTCCTTGTGCCTGAACTCCTGCTCACCTGGCATCCGACTGTCCTTTTTGGTTTGCTGCTCTAGTTTTGCTGTCGGACAGTAATGTAGTCAGTGGAAAAGCCAAAGAGGCTTTGAAGCATGAAAGGAGAAGTATCTTAGCCGTTGTTCCCCTGCTCCCAAAATACCTCTGGTTTGCTTCATTTGGAGGATCAACTTTCCAGTCTAGTGACCGTGTTTCAGTGTCTGCATTAAACACGTAATTGCTATCGTTTTCACATAAAGTGGATACGGTGTAGGAAAACCTGCTCATGGCTGGAGAAAATTACCGGGAGGCGAATAGCGGTACAGTGAAAATGCAGGCAGGATGGGAAACGGGGGGAAGAGAATGGAGAAGAAAGTAGGAAAGAGCAGAGAAATTCAGTGTAATTTGAAATTTGGCAAGATAACGCCTCATAAAATGAATTCCAGTTATAGAAACTGGATACCCCTTTGGTTGGGTTGTTGGGTTTGGTTTGGTTTTTTTGCCAGCCTTTACCTGACATCATTACGGGAGCTTCCGTTCTCCTTCAAGGGGACACTTCTCTACAGATGTGCATGGACACTAGCGTGGCTACCAGGAGCACACCCGGGATGCAAGTGTGAGATGTCATTCTGCAGACTGACACGGACACACATATGCAAAACCTTTTGTTGGTCTCTCTGCCCGTTTTGTTTCTAGCTGTCCGCTTTATACAATATTGACAACCTGCAACCAAGGGATAGGGAAAGGAGTAGACCATTTTTGTACCTTTTGGTATCCAGAACCTGTGAAACAGATGAAGCTTTGTACGGATGTTCTCTATACAGGGAATTATCCTTTTCACAAAACATCTGCGGTGCATTTGTTCCTCTGCGTTACTCTCTGTGTCGCTTGGTTTTGGTTTGGTCCGGGGTTTTTTTGGCTCTCCAGAAGCATTATTGCCTTCTCACAGCTCGATAGTAATCCTCTTTTCCCCAAGAGGATCAGTAGGCTGGAATAGACTGGACGTGAGTTAATGCTGCCCTAGTTAGCATAAAGCTGGAATTTTCTTGTAAGACTTGATTTGTGGCTGTTCTTCTGTGTCTAGCCATGAGTCCTTCTGGTTTCTTTGGCTCAGTCTGCCTTTGATGGTGATTTGTTGCTTGTTTTGGTGATCCCTCTGCAGAAAGAGAGAATGCCTCAAAGAATCTTTTAGTCTTTGGAGCAGAAAATCCTCTTACCACGACTATTCCAAGTGTAATGGCAGTACGGCTGATGGGGCCTGTATAAGCGGTGTGCTTAATAATAGCCCGTGCTATATAAAAGATGGAAAAGTAAAATTCAGTCTGTTGGTGCAAAAAATACTTCAATTAGTTGTATTAACTGGCCCCTTTTTTAATTTCACAAACTCTCTTGAACTGAACTGATGACTACCAAGTTATTGCAGGATAAGCATTTCGATTATTTTCTAATTCACTTAGTTTCAATGTAATCTCAAAACCAAATTCATGTTAATTAATTCTCACCTTCTGTCACTGTGTAGGTGGACAACAACAACAAAAATATAATTAGAAAAGGAAAGAAAATATAGTAAGCCTATTCCCATATTTTTCATTTCAAATAACTCTGCTTTTGCTCATGGCACATCTGTTTATTTTTTGGCTCTTGCCGTATCTGTTTATTTTTTGGTCTAGTGGAAGGTGTTCCTGCCCATGGCAGAGGGGTTGGAACTAGATGACCTCTGAGGTCCCTGCCAACCCAAACCATTCTGTGATGCTATGATTGTGAAGGTGAATTCTTCTTTCCACAACAAACAGTGTGGTCCAACACCAGGCCTGGTTCCCATTCCTCAAACATCACCTTAATGAGGGCTGAGGTAATTTTATCCTGAAGTGATAACTCATGTGTGTTTCTCTGTGGCAGAGAGTGTCCGATGTAGCCGGTCAGGACTCGTTCTCAGTGGTCATTGATGTGATGCCATGAGCCTCAGTCCCAACCAGGGCTGAGGAGTATCTCCCACTACTTGAGGCTGCGTGTGTCTGCGCATGAATCGAGGGGCAGTGTAGAACTTGTCCTGCCAAGAAAACAGTTTGCTTATTAAACTTCATCTGACAAAAACGATAAATGGATTTTTTTATTTTACCTTCATACGCTTATCACAATTTCTTAAACATTTTCTGAGCATGGGGTCTGGGAGACAGCAGAAAGCCATACAATTTGCATGAAACTAAACCAGGATCTATCTGAGAAAACAATTAGGCTTGGATGAGAGGTTTTCCTTTGCAGGATGTTTCTGGAAAGGAAAGAAAAATAGAACTTACGCTGAAGTGCAGCCTCATATTACAGGCTCTTGTCTGTGATATTGTCTAGAAATTGAATTAACTTCTCTCTTGTGCATATCGTTTAAAATGTAATTTAGGAAAGGCTGCACACGGAAGGTCTAGTGAGTAGAAAGAGTAGCAGAGGTCCTCACACTGGGAGAAGGGAGGACTTTTGACAAGAGAGGAAAGGAGGGGAAGCGGGGGAAGAGCAATGTTAATTTTGGCAGTCGAGCTGACAGAATAGATTTGTCTCCAAGCCCAATAGTTGTAAAAGTAGGCCAAAGGGGTCTACTGAGTAAACAAATGGGAGTTTGTTAGTTCCTTCCAAAAATGGTACTTTCTGACTGTCTGGGCACAACAGAAGACAGAAAAGGAATTTCTTAGTCTTCTAATTACAGAAGACAATTACATATGGTTTTAATGCCACTATCAACATTTTTTTTCCCCCCTTCAGGAACAAAAGATCCATTGTTCATAAAGACGGAGGGCTTGCCCACAGCTCTGGGTGCTATTAAAGGGTATTTTCTAATGTGGAGATCTATTAGGTTTCTTAACTCTGAATTCTGAAATCAGCATGAAATCTCAAGTTTTATAATCCAATATTTTCAGAAGAAAGTTTTGTCACATATTTTTTATTTCATTACATGTAGTTTACTAATAAGAAAACAGAGCAATTAAAATGAGGTGGTTAATTTCTAAAGAATCCTCATGGATGTTTATTGTGTGGTATCTGTCATCCTGTAGTGTTGCACGTGTTTCCTAGACATGTTGCGGGCTTCTGTGACTCCTTGGGGTTACTTTGGTTGTGATGAGAAAATCATCTGATAGTGACCAAAAAAAAAAAAAGTTTAATTCTGAAGTATTATGGGAATGTAACAGCAAAAATTCCCTCATAAACATGCACAAACTAAAGGAAAAATGTCAAATATTTTGGTGGCAGATTTTAAGTCTATAAAAATTATTTTGGAAAATACCATCATCTTTTAATTTGAATTTACTGTCCATACATTTCTGTGGTTATATATATAT
>NW_010266485.1:29825-41956 GCF_000690775.1 Eurypyga helias
AAGAGAATGAAAGATCACTTTTGAAGCTTGCTGTCAAGAATTACTTGTTTTGTCTGTATCCTCACCACAGCAAAATTTGTATTTTGGGGTGGCAGAGGAAGAAGAGGAAAAGGAGGGCAGAGAGAGAACGTGGAAAAACACACATTAGGATTATGGGGTTAGAGGAAGGGGAGGAAGAGTGGTAAATATCAGAGTGAGTTTGTGGGATAACACCTCAGAAGGACTTGGCAAAATTTGTTTTCAGGCATAGTGAAAATCTGAGAACAGAAGGAATGCTGTTCCCTACCGATTTTTTTTCAGTGACTCAACATATACCATCCCTCAGAAAAATGTAAAAAAAGAATTACCCACTTCTCATACTTTCTGGGCTGCTGGAGTTACGGATAAATCAGGGAGTAGCCTATGAGAGACGGACTAGCTGGTATGAGGGAATCAAACAGGAAAAAGATAGGAGCTGGTACCTTCGTGGAAGCAGTGAGGACTGAGAATGTGGACTAGCTCTTCAGCCAGCCTGTGCGGGGAGACGACTGACCTGCCGTAAACAAAACGGGCTGAGCTGTTACCTAGTGATAAGTCACCCCAGATAAGTGTCGCTTTTGCCTGGACCTAAACCCAGCCCTTAGGTTGGGGCATACCTTTTTGGTAGTAGAACGGGCATTATATACACATATAAAAATCCGGGGCTAGAAAACCAGTTCATTTTCTTGAACTGACACAGGAGTAAACCTATTTAAAATTTAGCAATATGGAACTGGTACAACGAGATTATTGACTGGGAATGACAGACAAAAATCAAACGTCCCATGTGAAGAATCGGTGAGTATTAGGAAGAAGGGAATAGCAAGTCAAATTGAAATGGCTTAGACTGTGGTCAAAGTAAGCCAGTACGTAAGGTATGCACAAAGCATTTGTTCTACCCAAACAGGACAGAGTATCGCTTTAAATTGTAGGCGTGTGCAATTTTCTTAGCATTTAGAAATGTCTCACTAACTTTTGAAAAAATTTTATTCCAGCAAGTGATTTCTTCGCAAATGCTATTAAACACCTCAAATCACCTTGTGCTCATTTCAGTAACGAGTGTAATGTCTTCTTGTGTCCCATGAGCCTGAACGAATCTTTCATGCTCTTTTTTTTATTTTGTCTTTCTAAATATGTGTGGGCTGCAGATGGTTCTGTGAAGGAGAAGAACTCCAGAAGACCCCCGACGTTCCGATCCATTCTAGAAGTGGAGGACTTCATTCATTAATTATAGCAGAAGCCTTTGAGGACAATACTGGACCTAGAGTTGTCTGGCCTCAAATTCTGCTGGTTCAGAGAGCACACCAGCTGAAATATTCCTTGAAGGTAAGAGGTGAAACAGTAAGATACTTGACACAGAGAAAAATAACTAAGCTGTTGGTTCCGTATGTTAAGGTTACATTTGCTTTGGTGGTATTTTTATAGTGTTCCTCTGCTTCCCTTTAATGCAGCACATTTTCAATATCACATCGTATTAATTCCGGTATTTCAAGGAATGTCCCAAGAATCAGTGGATAGATTGCTATTTATTTAGTGTACGAGTGAGATAAAGAATGGAAAAGGAGGAACAAGCAGAGCTTTAGGCATAAGGTTAATTTTTAAGCAGTACCCTCTGTAAATGAAAAATTTGGCTGGTGATACCAATAATAATTTTCATGGTAGCAGTAATCGCTGTCTCAGTTTTTAATTCCCTCCCAGTGTAATTAAAGGTGGCAGCCTCAACTGAGTCTTCTTCAGTAATGTGTAAATGTATTATAATTCTTCATATTTGGTACACTGACTTTAAGTCAGGTTACAAGTCAGTCCAGAATCAACTGCTAGGAGTTTTCAAAATATTTCTTGACTTCAAAATTAGTCATAAATCAAGAATTAATTTCTCTGAGGAAAGTCAGTGGCTTGACCATGAGTAAAATTTTTGGGTTTTTTTAATAGATTGGTTTTTAGGCATGATTATATTAATTGCATACTGATTTTTAGTTTAATTCATGCATCTTTCAAACATTTTGCTAATACGTGTTCTTTTACCAGCTTAGTAACTCATTAATTTAAATGGTTAATTGAAAGCATAAAACAAATATTAGAAATACTCATAACAAATCTGAATAATACCTCACCAGAATGATTAAATAGCTTTTGATTAACAAAGCAACAAACTTTTCACTGTAAGTAAGCTAAATCATGACAGGTGTGCATTTATAGGGTGTCTTTCATTGTGTTTGTTATTCTCAGTACTCTGTTATCCCACACTGGGAGAGCAGCAAAATCCTTAAGGCTTTTCTGAAACTTAGACACTTGTAAGACTTTTCTTTACGGAAGTAATCATGAGGCAGGCATGGTACAAACATATAATACTATGTGAAGCTGAAATAACAGAAGCAACGCAAAGAAGAAACAGCTAGGTAGATGCAGTGAAAAAACTCTTTCTTTGAGGTGGCAAAGTCTATGTGGAAGTGCTGTCTTGAAGTTTTACAACATGTCACATCAAGAGAGAATTGTACAAGTTAAGCTCCTCCCCTATGATATTTAAGGAAACCAGATTGTCACAAAAGCATTGCTTTGTACCTTAATAGTCTTGATGACACTGATGCCTCATACTTTCTTCTGTGCATCAAGCCCAGCCACACAAGACCTGCTTATCCTTGGCATAAGAGAAGTATTTTCATACAGACCCACTTTGCTCCCTTGCACTGCTTGTCTCTTCTTCCCTTTTCTCTGACACTTGGTTGGATTTTTGTAGTCTAAACTTTGAAATAAATAGGGTACTCAGGTGCCTCAGTCCAAGCTTTGCTTCCTTTGAATCAATCCTCACCGTACAATGCATATTGATTATGAATCACTTATGATCTGTATTACAAACACAGCTATGCATGTACAGGCACAAAACCTTGGGGATGTCTAAAATGAATTTTGTGTGAAGTACCAGTTGCTAGGAGAAGTTAAGACAAAGGGAATAGATGCTTTCATATTTTTTTCTTTAAGTGAGTTCAGGGTGTTGTCAAACCCATAATTATATAAATTATATAAATACTGGCAAGACATACCAGTACATAAATGTTATGTACAGGTTATTATAAATAGTCTGAACTGTGAAGCTCATGGGTAGCAAATTTAGCCTGAAAATGTCGTGCTGTACCAAGTTGCTTGTACTGAAGGTTGAAAATTTGTTATCTGTGTATAAGCCACGGGTTTGCTCAAGCTTTAACATTCAAGTAAACAAAACTCTACATTTCCAGTAGAGTAGTAGGAGTCAGCATTTTTTGTTGTTGGTGGTTTTGGGGCATATTTGCTTCAGTATGAAGGAAGACAGGTAAGCGCCTTGGGAAAGCAGTTTGCAGTTGTCATGGGTATGATTTCTGTAACTGTCTAAAATGCATAGTTATCTTTCATCAGATAAGAAAACCTGCAGTAGTTTATTACAGAGCGTTCTCAACTCTCAAAGTGAAATGCAAAAGCAACACAGTTTCTTTCTTTGGGATGTAAACATTAAATAAATCAGCAAAAGGATGTGAGATTATTGAAAATATTCTCTTTTCCAGGTGCCGGTTCTACAGATTCAGAGAGTGAAAATTTAATTTTCAAATCAAAATCTGGAGCTATGCCACAGTAAGTGTGCAAAATAGAACCAGTGCAGTACAAATTTGCTTAATAAGGGGCACTAGAAAATCTTTGGCAATTTTCAATCTGAATATGCATTTGGGGTATATTTGTGTCTGTCTGGTCTTTTCTCCTTCTCTCATGTGTTATAAATGTGTAGTATTGCAACTGCAGATTGTGTTAAGATGCTTGTTCTTTCAGAGAAGTCTAGCCGTACCCTGACAGCTCTTTTGTTGTTGTCAACTCCTCATATTCAGGAGTAACTTTCAGTTAACTAAGACTTCATTTGTAATCAACCAGCCCTGTGCATCAGAAAAAAGAAAAAAAAAAGGGGAGGGGGAAAAAAACCACCCCAAACAAAACACACAAAACCACAACATGGAGAGGCCTACAATTAAAGAAACACAATACATTTTAGTTTGTGTCATAATTCAGTACCTTTTTTTGAGTATGAAAGTGTAAATTAGCCCAAGATTGTGTTCTTCTCAAGCTTCCTCCAATGTTGATCTTTTCAGCTGACAACGACATATTTAAAGATCTAGAAAATACAAAGTGGCTTATTGGTTACAAACTGACATATTCTTATTTCAGATTTTATAAAGTGCTTGCTGGTTTTTTGGTTTGGTTTTATTTTTTATTTTTTCAGGGCCCAAAAGAAAACCACCTCTGTTTCCTTGACAATAGGATCTTCTACACCTAAGTCTGGAGTCACCACAGCTGTAATTCAGCCTATCTCTGTGCCCAGTCAGCAGGTATTTTTAGACACCAGTTTTTAAATTAGTGTCGTGGTAAAAGTATTTTATATTTGATTTCAAAATTTGTAAGCCCTGGAAAACTCTGTCATTTTGCGGAATTATATTACTGAACTATAAACTTACATTGTATTAAGAATGGTGATTTTAAAAAATTAAGTATATATCTAGTGAACGAGGCATAAAAGTAAATATACATAGAGATTCTTACACAACGTGTATCAACACAGCATATGAGCAGCTGGCAGATGTGGTGATGGTGAAAATTACAGGGTATATCACTTTGTAGTGACCTGGTCCGATTCCAAAAGAATCTTGTACAAATGAATGCCTACAATGCTTTTTAGCAAAATTTTGAAATTTTGTTATTAAATTAAATATTGCTGTAATTTCTCTGGTCCTTTTAGAGAAAATCCAATTTTACTGTCTAGAAACTAAAGGTAGAAAATCAATGTTCATTAGGTTACGCTAAATTTTAAGGCCACTGTAGACGCCTTGTGAGTTTGCATATAAATAGTAAAATACAAATAAAATAAAAATCTCTGTTAGACTGTACATGGTAATTCTTCTCCCTTCCTTTGGCTAACCTTGATAAGCTTTTAAGTACCTGGATTTATATATTGCTACATCAGTCAAGGGATGTAATAACAGGACAGGCAAAAATGCGTCAGTACAAAGGACTTACTTGAATGATACTAATGTGAGTCCAACTCTCAAAATACTTCAAGGCAAAGACAGTTGGATACAAAATTCTCATGGGAAGTATAGAAGTCTTTAAAGCTTGTATTTTGATTTTAGCATTGTAACAGCTGTGAAATAGTGATGTCACCCAAGAAGCATGCTAGAATGAGAACACCGTAGTAAGACTGTGCATTTGAGAGTTTGCATAATTGCAAGCTGTATTATTGAAAGCAATATTCTATCAGTTTTATAGCATTGTTGCATTGTTTTTCAGGTTCAAAGTCCTACTTCATACCTCCACAGTGTGGATGGACCTAAGCCTATCTATTCTGCACCCATTTTTACAAAGGTATGTTATCCTGATTTTTCTAACATACTCCTATAGTCCAAAAGGAAATATCGAAGTGATATATCCTTTATCCATCCTGATTTTTCTATCATACTCCTATAGTCCAGAAGGAAATATCGAAGTGATATATCCTAAAGTAGGAATGTTTGCTTGTGTTAAAACTTCTAGAGTTTTCATTACCCTTCTCACTATTAATGACTTCATAAGAAAACACTTTTCCACTGCAACGATGAAGTTCTTACGCATTCTACCCTGTTCAAATCCCTAGTGGAATTACATGAGTATTCTGTATGTATTTGTCTTATGCCCATGGCTGTCCTTTATTAAGAAATCTTTGTAAAATAAAACAAGGCAGGCACCAACTACGCAGCATAGTCATTAGAAAGCCTCACTCACAACAATTTATCTACTGACAAGAACAAATAACTCAGGCCTTTTTACTTTGTTTTAGGAAAAAAATCCATGCAGGTATGTTGTTCAGATATTATTCATTGGGATGTCTTGTAAAATGTAGGGTGTGAACTTCTAGAAGGGAAACTTTCATTCGGTAATTCTCAAGTAATTATTCAAGTCAATATTTATCTTCGTGTTCATCCCAAATGAAGCTGTAGAACTGGGTAAAAAGGTAAAAAGGACAGCGTATTTCCCTAATCTCAAAAATATGATTTTCATTTTGTCTTCAAACCATAATTTCTATCGCAGTAACTATTATTAACCACCATTTGTTGAAGTCAAAATGAAGAAAAGAAGGTATTTCTGATTATTACTTTAGGAAAACAGGTGACAAAGCTAAAATGGAACAGCAAGTAATTGTGCCTAGAGATAAGTAAGAGTAAGGACTGTTCTCCACAACTGTCTAGCCTAGCTCCATCATATCCCTTTCTCATGTCAGGAAAGGTCTGATTTCATCCCACGTAATTCTGCGCTGATACTGGAGGTATCACAGGAAAGTGAATAGTGGAGGTGGAAGGGGTCAGAGAAGGTGGGTACTGCAAGGTAGGGAGGCAGGCAACTTCCTAGTAAGAGTGGAAAACAGGAGAAATCTAGCCCTCATTCAAAACTAGCTAGGCAATCAAAACTCCCCTGTTCCTTCCCGATCCTCATATCTCTTGTCCAATAATAATAATCCAATATTGACTGGCTTAAGCCAGTTGGAACATACCAAACCAAAACAACTTTAATTATAGAAGAAATGAACCAGATATGAATAACAAAAAACTCATCCAGTTTCCTGACTCAAATTACTTTCCATGCAAATTTCTGGGAACAACCCAAAGATATTTAGATTTCCATGTAACAAAGTTCTTACGTATCCGATTGATCAATACTAACTGGGGGTAACTCTGATCTTAGAACTAACGTCAAGTGCTTTGCTGCAGCAAGGCCTAAAATTGTATTAATAAATTGGAGAGGGAATGAGACAGCCAGCACAGTTAAAAAGACTCTTTTATAAGCTGATGTTGGATAAAAAAGGCAAAAATAGTCAGTCTCCTGTTAATTCTGTTACATGAGGTACTGTGCTTCTCCTCTCTCACTGTAGTTCTTCGTTAAAGGTTTTGACTCTTCCTGAATTTTTTCAGATGTATATAAGAATTTATTACAGCCATAATTCTGTCTCAGAAGCTATCCATACATATCCCCATCGTATTTGTACCATCGTTGGTTATAAATGGCTCAGAGGAAAAGCAACTCCACATTCTAGAGGTTGACCTGAAAGCAGCAGAGCTACTCTCTCAGGACCAAGTCAATCAACGTGTAGCTAGTTGTACAATTTTCATTTGACTTGGTGGAAGAAGGATGAAAAATGACTGCAACTGTCTGCTTGTGATGGTCTGAGGAACTAAATACTTCTATGCCTTTTCCATCTTTGGTCATATTAAGAATGTATTTTAAAATAACCTATTCCGTCATTTTTAACTCTATAGCTGATACATTAGATTTAATCAGAGTGAAAATACAGCTCACAGATGTGTATTGAAAAAATGGAATGACACAATAAAATAAAGTTGAAATACAGTGGGAAGAAAAGGCTCGTTTTAAGAATATTACATATTACATGCTCCCTGTTCATTTCAGTTGTCATTGATTGCTGTGTTTCAGGAGCTACAAAACTCCACAGCGCTCCCCGTTCATTTCAGTTGTGATTGATTGCTGTATTTCAGGAGCTACAAAACTCCACAGCATCTGAGGGACAAGTCGTGGTATTGGAATGCAGGGTCAGAGGACCCCCTCCCATTCATGTTAAGTGGTTTCGACAGGGCATTGAAATTCAAGATTCTCCAGACTTCAGAATTCTCCAGAAAAGTAAGGCAATAATCTGAGGTGGCTACGTTGCTTACGGGGTGGGGAAAGATCATTAAATTAGTCTGTCAGGATTGAGTTTTGGATAGAGTCCTCTCTTCCTCACACTTCAGAGATTATAATGGCTAGAAGTAATAATTTAACTACTGCTACCAACAGACAATTTAAGTCTCCTCCTATTATAATGTGTCTGCACAGATTCTGTACTTGTCTACAGTATTTCAGCATAAAATATTCATAATTCATATTCATGCAGCATGTTGTCATTTACTAATATATTCTCTAATACCTTTTTTTTGTTTGTTTCCCCTCCTTTTGATGTGATATGCAGAGCCACGATCTGCAACTGAACCTGGTAAGAATCATATGAAAAAATAATCTCTTGACTCACTAGCTCTTTTATTTATGGCTTCAGTACAAACTCAAAAAGTGTTTCTGCTGAGCATTGGAAATATGAAACCCCCTTAAAGGCAAAGCTTCTTTATCACACCTTGTGTACTCTACACTGCCCTTTACATCAATTCCTTTATTAGTTAAACAGTAAATTCCATTTAGATCCGCAAGGAGAGTCTCACGGCTTAAACCCTGAAACAAACTTAATTCTCAGAAAATGAGCGATTTGCATGCTACTGAGGAAAAAGAACAAATCCCACAAAATTCCGTTCCCCAAATTGTACTCATAGGAGTTTCATGACCCCCAGTCACGAAATGCTCGTTTTGCCAGTCTAGCTTGGAAGATATGAAGGGCCTTAAAGGGAAGGAAAAGATGATCCTCAAAACCAAGTGCACAAGGATGTCATGTGCACCTTGGGCTGCTGGGAGAACAGACGTGGCAGCTGAGTGATGTTTGCAAACAGTGTGCCTCTGAGGATACAGACTGGGAAAAAGCAGTGAAGGGTTAATCCTAGCAGACATGCAGCTCTCCCTTAGCTTTCATGGAATGAAGTGGAGGGGAAGAGGGGGAAAAGCTTCTGCTTTTCTTTTGTCAGTTACTCATTAGTTTTACTGCTTCACAAAATTGTTATATAACCATTTTGCCTCACGACATTCATCCATATACACAGACACACGTGTGTGCGTGTGCGCACACACTTGCACGCTCTACCCTGATCATGAATATTATTAGTTGTGCTGTGCAGCACCATCACCTCTAGTAACAGCTGATTCCCTGGATACACGGGACTGAATGATTTTATTTAAGGGAGGTTGAAATGTGAGCCATGTGAAAGAAAGGAGCGTGCTGGAAAACCAACTTAATCTCTGATGAGGCATTACAACATGTCAGTGTGCCAACAAAGGGCTATTGCTAGTTCATAATCACAACCCAAACTTTGTGCTTTAAAATTTGTAAGTTGCACTACAAAAGAGTTTGAGGAGAGTTTCGGTATCACATCAAGCCTTTGGATATGAAAAGAAATGAAGGAGAACAGATTTGTGTTGAAATATGTTCAATTCTGTATCTTTCTTGAAACATTCTCCTGTAATTATCCTATTAGAAAATAAAATATATCTCCCAACTTAGCTGTTTTCTTGATACCTTAAAAAAAAAAAATCAGATCCATGGGTTGGCTTTTTCCCCCTTTCCAGAGAATCTGATTTCCTGTAAAAGCAGTAACAGCTTTTCTAGGTTTAATCTACCAGTGCTATGAGAACAGTACCTGGTATATCTAGCTCACTGTTTCTAGGAGCTTCTTTTCTCCAAAATCACTCTCTCCTTTAGCATGATAGAGGATGGAAACTTTACACAGAAGGTTCTGTAAAGTCTAAATTTGCTAGCATAACTTGTTTTTCTTTTTACTAGCATAACTTGTTTTTCTTTTTACTAGCATAACTTGTTTTTCTTTTTACTAGCATAACTTGTTTTTCTTTTTAATATCTAATTTGAAACTGTTCAGACAATCTCACAATCATGAATACTGGTTTTATTTTTTGGTAATTTTTTTTTACCCCTTCACCCTTTTTAGAAGAGGAGGCTGAGGGGAGACCTGATGGCTCCCTACAGCTCCCTGAAAGGAGGGTGTGGGGAGGTGGGTGCTGGCCTGTTCTCCCGGGTAACTGGTGACAGGACAAGAGGAAACGGCCCCAAGTTGTGCCGGGGGGGGTTTAGATTGGATATTGGGAAAAACTTCTTCCCTGACAGAGGGGTCAGGCACTGGAAGAGGCTGCCCAGGGAAGGGGGGGAGTCACCATCCCTGGGGGGGTCCAAGGAGCGTGCAGACGTGGGGCTGGAGGACATGGTCTGGTGGGTATGGGAGTGCTGGGTTGATGGTTGGACTGGGTGATCTTACAGGTCTTTTCCAACCTGTGTCATTCCGTAATGCTGCGAACGTGTATAATGCAAGGTGACGAAAATACTTTACAGTAGGAATGCAGTGTTATCTAGTAGAAAAGGGAAGCACTTGTTTGCTTGAGACAAAAGGTACAAATTCCTTTGTACTCAACTATTTACTCAGTGTAAGTCATGTATTATGCCTCTTGCTAGAAGATTTTTTTTTTTAATGGACAACTAAGTAATTTTCAGTATTGTTAGTTGCAAGGTTTGTATAGCCTCTCTGACAGATATTACTATGGAATAAGTAAGAATATTCATGATAGTTCACAAAGCTAAAAATTTCCTTTCGTAACTACTACCTGAAATGGGAAATAGAAGGTGGAATTCTGTGTCCAAACAAATCATCACTCTGCCAGCTCTCTTACATACCTGCACCATCGTGTCAGTGGTGGTGAATGCTGTCCTTCCTGTGACTGGTTAGCTTGCAGACCCTGGGAGAAAATACTTGAAGCCTTCTAAAGAATACTAGAAATGTATCCTTACAGGAAAGGTGCATTTCTTGAGGTTTCACAGGTAGTTATTTAATATCAAGCAGTCTCATACCGCTCTCAAAGTAGGTGGCAAGGTAGAAGTAGGAAGACATCTTAAAATACTTTGATATCTGTATTATCGAGGTTTAAAAGACAAAAAAATAATGAATGTCTGAGAGCAGCCCGTTGTATGGTTTTTTTTCTCATGCTTGTAATGCTGTTGTAATATATATTTATAAGCAACTTCCTGCTACCCAAATCCTATGAAAGAGTTTCAGTTTGGTGTTTATTTTTCCATGATTCATTGAGCTAAGGACTATCCTGTAAGATTTGTGCATGTATCAGTTCCTACTGAGCACTCTTAAATAATGTGCAGTGTCTTAGTCTCCACGAAAATTAATGACAGTACACTTATTGGCTTATTTGTGTGGGATTTGACTCTGTGCACGCAAAGGGAATGTAAATAAAGTTTGGGACAATCTTTCCTTTCGGCATAATTGATGAGCAGTGTTTTGTGTATTAGTAGTAATATCGGTAGTGAGTAACACTGGTTTTTAGGATGTCATGAAGGATCTTAAAATTCCTACAAGAGGAAGCTGGGTGGGTGCCAGAAACACAACAGGGGCAGCACTGGTTTGTGAGGCAATTCATACTCTGAGAAGCCAGACAAAACAGTACCTGCAGAGGAAATTCTTCATAAGCGAACGTCCAACTGCTGTTCAGTGCAGACGGTGGATATGTGTGCAAGATTGATAGGGAAACCAACATGCCTATGCGAGAGAAGTATTCAGAATTTTGAAAGATGGACGTGATTTCTAAAAAATTTTCCAAGTGTACAACTTCCCTGGAATTATACATAAATTGTTACAAGATGTAGTGTGACTTTAATTGCTGGTTGTCAACCAAAGTCCAACCATCAATAAACATTTTATAGTGCTCAGAAACATTGGTTAACCTTTGCTAGGCCAGTACCAATGATTTAGAAGAAAAACGTTCCATGAACTCACACAGGTAAGAAATTCAGAAGTAAGGGAGTTTTTTTTGGCTACTTTTTTTTTTTTGGTACATTCTATCTACCCTAATGTGTTTCACACTCCTTTTTCTGTCTAGACAGAAATCAGTTTGCATCACAAATCTCTCCAGACTGCTTTGTGAATTAATAGCTAGTCAGATTACTTAAAGCCAACATCACAATTTGTCAAATAACCTGCTCTGTACTTCTTTCTTGGACGTTTTGACTTTCTACTGATTGAATCCTTCAAAGAACAGGCTGCTTGAGAATGTAAAATCCCATGGAGTCATTTGCCAGCTGTTGATATTTTGGCCATTACTCAGCTGTCTGGAGGCAGCCACAAACTGTATTGAATTACATTAAAACAATTGTCTAATGGTGTGTAAGGAGAAAACTAAATGAAGTAATTTCTCTTAAATTTCCAGGGAATTGCCACATGTAGATACTTTTTTTTTTTTTCTCCTAAGCACAATACTATCTGGGTTCACCAAAAACATCTCAAAAGATAGTCATCACTTCTCTTGGTTTGTGCTTTCTGTTTGGCTGGTGTGTTCTAGAGCTTCAACTCCACTAACTCCCCCCCTTAGAAATCCTTTCCCCTTCCCCCCTCCCCCCCACCAAC
>NW_010266485.1:42065-42563 GCF_000690775.1 Eurypyga helias
TCTCATAGCTGATGAATTTGGAAACACAGAAACTTCAGTAGGTCAGCATGCATGTTGGATCCTTCCATTCTTGAGTGAAAACAAACGAATTATGACTAAGAGTCTGGCTCCCTCCTTCAGGGCTGAGCAGCAAATCAGGGCTTGAAGAGAGCAACCTCCGATGAGCTACAGCTCAAGATGCCAAATGAATAGAAAAACTGAAAATAAGCTCAAATTATCCTTCATTAAAGGTGGTTTCATCAACTGATGCTCTACAGCTTCTCAATTACATTTTCAGTTGTAGTCTGTGCTCCCAAGGTACCTATGGAATTCTGGTCTTGTCAGAGACCTCCATCTTAAGTCTGACTGCTATGACTGTCCTTGCTTGCTGATGCTTACAAATTCAAATTCTGATCTTTTTCGTACTTTGCAAGGTTTTTATAAAATGCTGCTGTCCCTCTTCAGTTTTAAATACTTAAAGCTTGTTGGGATACGTTAATCATAGAATCATGGAATGGT
>NW_010266486.1:0-4920 GCF_000690775.1 Eurypyga helias
AGCGCCTGTGGCCAGGCTGCCCTCACCACCCCGGGGTTTGTTTTTTCCAGGGTGTTTCGGAAGCAGAGCGAGCGCAGTGCCGGCAGACCCTGCGGCACATCCTGGACCGCGTCTACCAGCCGCTGGCAGTGCAGGAGCTGCTCCTTCTGCAGGGCCGGCCCAAGCAGGTACCTAGGGGCGGCGTGGCTGTCCCCGTCGAGGGGCGCTCAGGGCGCATACCGCCTGGGGTGCCGCTCCTTCAGGCCTCCGAGCAAGCACCTCCGTTCAAACCACTCGCTTTGTGGGCTCGCAGCCTCCGGACCGCTGTCCGGGCGGGATCGGTTTGCTTATCCGGGGAGTCTGTCGGCTCACAGTGCCACCCCTGCAGCCCTGCGCGCTGTGCTGGGTCCTGGCAGGGGTCACGCTGCGGACCCTTTACCTACATCGGACCCAGCTTGTCCCCCAAACCCCCTGTGCGCCCTTTCGGTAACGAGGTTTCAGAGCTGCTGCCTGACCCCGAGAAGGTTTAATTAAAGGGGGAAGCTCTGTGCAGGGGGATGCTCCTGGGAAGGCTGGCCTCTCTCATTAAGGCCCTAATTTGCTCTGTAGCACTGGGTGAAGACGTGATTTATTTAAAATGTTTCCCTCTCCTGTCTCAAGTGCTGCAGAGCAGGGTGGGAGGCTGTTTGCTTGTTAGTGAGGGTTTGCACAAGAGTGTGCAAATACGCTCCTTAGCCTGCTCCTTTGTTTCCTTTCAGAGTCCTCTCTCTCCTGGGGAAGGAACAAAGCCGGCCCTCGTGCGGGCTCCGGCGTGGCTGCGGCGCCTCTGCGGTCAGCTGCTCTCCGAGAGGCTAATGAGACCCAACGGGGTTCAGGCTGTGGTTCGGGGCATCATGGAGGGGACAGGCGGTGAGTAGGGTGCTCTGACGCTGCTCTTGGCATCCGGGATTGCAAATTAAAAGAGACCGTGATGATGTGTCTGAGACATTTCATCCCTTGAGGGGCCCAGGAAGGATGGTGCTGTCAGAGCACTGAAGTGGGGAACAGCTTTTGTCAGGCCGAGCTGGCTGTAACACTCGTGTGGATTTTGCCTCTGCTGATCTCCCAGACTGGGTTTGCCTTCCAACTGCCTTTAGTTCAGGGTACACCGTCCTGTTTGAGGTCCGGACTGAAAGCCTCTGAATTAATTTAGGCCGTTTATGCCTCCGTGGGGTCACGCCTTGCGTGCGTACGCAGCACGGTTCGTTCCCGGGAGCTGCGCTGGTGCTGGCTCGGTGGGAGCCGTGCTTAGCGCTGGGCTGTGGGATCCATCCCACCCTGTGGCTCGTCAGCCTTGCTCCCTGCTTTCTGTTTCCTGCCAGGGAGGGAAACTCCTGCTCCCTAAAAGCTGAATCCCACAGTTTTTAGTGCAAAAGTTTCTTCTGGCTGTAACGAAAAATCACGCTGCCAGGAGTCAGTGCTCACAAAGGAGACAGAGGAGTCCTGTAAACGAAATAATATATATAACTTTATTCAAATAAAGGGAGAGTCCACAGGACATATTCCTGTGGGGTCTCTCAACCTACAGAGGGACGCAGCCCTCTTTTATCCTACTTTTCCTGGCCGCAAGAGACCCTCCTCATTTCCCCACTGGCTGAGGTACTCTGAGTGTACAGACTTTTTCAAGACAAAAACATTCTTTAGGTTTCCAGATATTCAGGTAGTTAATACATTTAACATATTCGGGGCATAGGATGTTCAAGTAATTTACACATTCAAGGGATCACGTAGTTTCGATATTCCTTCTTATCTTAAGTCTGAGTTCACACAGGTTTCTTTTGTTTCTTGTCCTGAGCCTGGGTAGGCACAGGCTTCTTTTGTAAAGACACGAAAATAGTGTTCCTCTCATGGCCAACACCAGCCTGATGACACCACCCTGGCATGACCTCCCGCCACCTTTTGGCTCATACACCTACTTGTAGAAGTGTTTTCCGTTATCAGAGGTCTTGGAGAGTAATTTTTCCCCTGCTGTCATTAAGTTCAGGTGCCTGCTGAAAGATGCTTGGTTTAAAGAGAGGATTAAAAGCTAGAAATCCAATTTTTGGCCAGAAACATCTGGCTTCAGCTGAAAATGTCGGCCTGAGCTGATCCTGGCTTTCCGCTGGCGTAGCAGGTGGTGCCGGTGCTGAAGCAGCAGCTGTGGACTGGAGAAAATGTGACACGGTTGCAAAGATCCTGGCTTCCTGCCCGCAGCAGTGCTTGTCCCTCGAGGACTACTACAGGCTGGTGTGCCCGCAGGTAGGTCCCTCTCTTCCCGTCCCCGCAGCACACCGGCTCTGGCTGGGAATGCGCAGCCGGCTCCCAGTTTGGAGACCATTGGTGGTGTCGCTTCTGCTTGAGCGCGGCCTGGCTGGAGCCAGGACAACGTGGGGAGGTTTTTCTGCTGCTCCGTCAGCGGGATGTGTTTCCGATCTACTCATGGATTTTCCCTATTTGATTGAAGTGCTGGATAATGTTGCCTGATCGGTTTGGCACTGCTCTGCGAGGAGCTGCGCTGCCGAGCTCTTGGCTATGGGAGTGGTGCGGGCTCTTGGTTCGAGCCCAGAAATGCATCCTGCGTTGACATGTGCGCGGGAAGGAGACCAGCTCTTCCATGTGTGGAATGTCGTGCTAAATATCCAGCAAAGCGGCACACGGGAGGCTCCTCGATCTCTGCTGTTGGCTGCACGGCGTCGGCCTGCCCCCCTTCAGAGGGGCTGCTAATCCTGGTTCCTTTATGGTGGGCTTTCTTTCCTTCCAGATTCTGGACTTGCTGCGCATCCAGGACAAAGTGACGGCGCGCCAGTTCCAGCGAGTGGCCACCACGACGCTGCTCACCATGGCGAAAGAGCACCCTCAGCTGGCAGAGGAGCATCTGCTCCGGCCCCTCTTGGCCCCGCTCCGGCGCTGCTCCCAGCCCGCAGGTACCCGCTGGACTCTGCCGAGCCCCAGGCCGGCCCAGGGTCTGGTTTCTCTTCTCACTGACCTTTGTCTTTCCGTGAAAACTTTCCCAGGGAGCCGTGGGCCTGGCTCTGTCAGTTGTGGACACATCTGTGCGCACCGGGTTTACTAGCGCTCGAGTCCGATCGCTGCAGGGTACGAGCCAAGTAGTGAGGGCTTCTGCCATTTGCTTTTTGGAGAACTATCCCAGTCTGACAGTCTCGTTTTGGGCTTCTGGATGGAAGCCGTTGGTTCCCCCACGCTGACCGAGCAGCTCTCTGGGGAATAATCCATCAAGAGGTTGTGGTCTGGTTTGATTTGCTTGTAACCGTGCGGAGTTTACAACACTGCAGTGACATTTAGCGCCGCTCACGAGGGCTTGCTGCTTCCCGTGCTGCCTTGACGGAGGGGAGGGAAGGCGAGAGAGCTAGCCAAGCGCTCTCTGGTGCGGGGCATCGCAGGGTTGCTGTTCCACTAGAGACTCTTCAGCGTGCGGGGGTGCTGATATTCCTGCCCTTTGTTTTCAGAGGTGGCAGTGGAAGATTTATCAGCAGGGACCGTGCTGGTGACAGAGGCGGAGCTCGGCAGCTGCGTGGAAGATGTGCTCAAGGTACCGTGTACGATTCAGGCCTGAGGGTAGGCAAGAAAACTACTCCAAGAGCTGGTTTGAGTCTTTGAGTGGTTCAGCGTGTGTTAGGCCATGACAAAACGCAGCACCTCCCGCACGCGTGATGCTGCGGCGAGGCCGAGCGCTGCACGCAGTAACCTCGTGTGCAGCACGGCGCCGGTGGGGACTGCAGCTTTAAGCTGGCACTCCAGAGGCACTGCCTGAACCCTTCCAAGCATTCTCACCCCAAAACATTCTGTGAGAGGGCAGTGAGCTCCTACTTCATTGTTTTTTTTCCCCAGTATCTTTCTGGTATGTCAAAGTAAGAACAGTCTGAGCAGCGGGCTGGTGGCCAGGAGTCTCCAAGGTGCTTTCACAGCCTCTTTCTCCCTGAGCTGCAGCGAGACTTTGAGCATCGCTAGACTGCGCAGCTTCTACAGGACAGTTGTGCCCGGGTGTGCTGTCAGGGCGGCTTCAGGCTCGGGCTGCAATCGCAGAGCAGGTAACGGCAGAGCAGACAGTGCTGCGGGCAGGAGGTGCTAGTCAGGAGTCCCGCTGGCCTGCCACACGTTGCCTCTGGATGTCAGTCCCCATCTGAGGTGATGCTGTTCACTCTCCAGCGTCAGAGTTGTGCAGCTGGTGAGAGGGAAGGACAGATTGCAGGGAATCCTGTGTGTGCTGTGTCTTCAGAGAATGCCTGAGCTCTCTTCCCGGGCTGTCGTGGGCCCAGTCTCCATTTAGTGCCTCTATCCCTCAGTTTCCTCCCTGTAGAGCAGGGATAATACATAGAATCATAGGGAATCATAGTATATTTTTCATTGGAAAATACCTAAGATCATCAAGTCTTCCAACCATTAACCTAACACCTGTTATCACTCCTAAACCATGTCCCTGAGCACCTCATCCAGACGTCTTCTAAATCCCTCCAGGGATGGGGACTACCTCCCTGGGCAGCCCGTTCCAATGCCTGACAGCCCTTTGTGTGAAGAAACCATTCCTAATATCCAATCTAAACCTCCCCTGCTGCAACTTGAGGCTGTTTTCCTCTTGTCCTGTCTTGTCCCAGAGCTCCTACTGAGCCCAGCGTTACCTGTATGGGAGGGAGAACCTGCTGGGAGCTGCTCTCCCTGCCTCCAAGGTCTGCAGAGGGCAGCCTGAGCCAGAGTGCTGGAGCTGTGGAAGCCTTTCTACAGCTCCTGCAGCATTATCCCCTCGTGGCGAGATGGGCAACAGCCAGCTCTTGTATTGGGCCAAACCCCTTCCAATGGAGTGACGTGGAATGGAGGGCACTGGGGGTGTCGGTGAGCGGCCGGCTGTGCCGGGCTGCGCAGCCCTGCGGCGAGGGTAGCTTGGCAGGGCCCCCAGCACGTCGCTCG
>NW_010266486.1:5719-6323 GCF_000690775.1 Eurypyga helias
GTCCTCACCTTGGGTGTCCAGAAACAAAGTGGGGGACGCTGCAGCTGGTCCCCAGGGGGTGTCCCCAGTGGGTCATTTTTCCCTGCTGAGATCTCTTCAGGGGGCTAAAGGCGTTTGTCTGGTCCCCCTAGACAAGGTAAAACGGTAAAGTGAAGTAAGGAAAACCGAGCAACCTGTTTTGTGGGGACCGTTCTGAGCCCAACCCTGTGACACGCGGGTGTCCAGCCACCTCCGCGGCTGCCCTGCCCTCCGGAGCCGCTCTTGGAGCGGGATGGTACCTGGGGGACAGTGGGGCCTCGGAGCTGACCCATGTGCCTGGCTGCCGTGAAGCTCCCAGCCCTGATCAGGTGCTGAGGCATGGGGAGGGCTCTGGAAGATGGAAGCAGACTTGGAACAGTTTGTTCCTGTGTTAGAGGAAGTATCCGTGGGGTGGGATGACGCAGATTTAGCACTTCTCTGGAACCCTTTCCTGCAAGGGGACACTTGCAGCAACAAGCAGGGTGTTCAGTCACGCAGATCTTGGCTTTGGCATTTTGGGAGAGAGCTGGGGTCCGTTCTTGTGTTCCTTATGAAAGAATAGGGATGTTCTGTGGAAGCTGCTCTT
>NW_010266486.1:6354-14343 GCF_000690775.1 Eurypyga helias
TCCTTTTCCCACTGTTCCCACAGTGCTGCGCTGCAGGCTTCACCGCCAGCCCAGGCACTCCAACCCAGGACATCTCCAGCCCAGGAATTCCATTTGAAGAAGCTGGTGACTTGCTTACTGGCATGCCTCTAGGCAGGCTAAGCTCTTAAATGCTGTGATTGTTGTAGCATTTTGCGCAGTAACGATCTGTCGTAACTAGCTGGCAGGCAGAGACCGGTCTGGAGGGCTGCTCTGTGGCTGCCGCTCACAATGCGGGTGCTGGGGGAATTTGGGGCGGATCCCTCCTTAATGGCATAACGCTGGAGGCCTGACAGCAGCCAGATTAGTGATTGGAGACTCCAGCCTGTGGATTGTGTGGGGGGTTTCTTGCCTAGCAAGTGTCATTTGATGCTGAGTGAGAAACAGTCCTTGGGGCTTCTTCAGGGAGGCTTTGTGTACAAAAGGTTCTGGTTAGGAGGAATGGCTCCACCGGGATTAGCACAGGAAAAAAGGTCTGTTTGCATCAATACAGAGGGGGCAGAACGTTATCAGGGCCATCTCCCTATTACCTGGGTTGTCACAGTGCCTTCAGCTGGCAAAAGCTCCCTGCTCTGTCCCCAGGGCACTTCCAGCCCTGGAGCAGGGATTGCTCTCTAGCTGCGGAGGTCGGAGGTGTGGGGAGGGGAGGTGAGGGTGTGGGGAGAGCTCTGTGAAGGGACAGCACCTTCTGAGCCAGGTAGTTCACCAACCCAGGCAGTTGGAAGTCTCTTGGAGAACTTGTGGAAAGATTTTTGGGGTGGGTGTCCCATCTTTTTTTTTTTTTAAAAAAAAAAAGCTGTGGAGGGGGATACAGCCTGCTAAAATAAGGACCTGAACCCAACCCTGAGTAAACCCTTAGTCCAGCTGGGCAAGGCTTGGCATTTAACAGTTCTCTAAGCTGAGTTTTCCCTGCATCGTGGCTTTGACTGAAAGCGCTTTCCCTGGCTTTTAGCTTTGGATAATTCCTGTAAAAGGATTCAAAAGGAAACGCGATGTCGTAAGACTCCTGTGGGTGTTTTTCCGGTGCTCCGTGGGCAGCAAGGTGGGACTTGTGTGCGGTGAGCTGGTCACAGCCTGGGAAGGGGGTGCTGGTTTCATGGAGGAGGGCTTTGACAGTGATTTGAGAGGGTGATGCTGGAGATGGAAGAGAGGAGCGTGACCCTACAACCTCCTCGGAGCCCCCACAACTCACTTGCTCACCCCAGCACACGTCAGCCCAGCTGCCCTGCCAGGGACCGATCTCTGTGTGTCAGATTTGGCTCTGGGTGCAGTATTTCCATAAAGATCTGCTTATTCAAAGGTGCCTGCTGCACCTCTCTAACGCAAGACCTTCCCCTGAGCAGCAGACTTCCCAAATAGCTAGCTGCGTTGTTCCCGTACCTTGGAGCCCTGCTGTGGTTAAGCAAATGCTAGGAGAAGGGTGCTGCTGAAGGCAGCTTTTCCTACAGAATATCAGGGAAAACAGGCTCCAGACTGAAAGGAACAGAGGCTGTAAACCTTCTGCCATCCTCCCTGGTGTCAGGCATTCAGCATAGGGACGTGTTTTCTGTCCTCCCCGTTGCCTTCCCTCTGCTCCGCGCAGGTGTCTGACTCTCCTCCCTGTGCCCTTCTCCCCGTAGGTGTACGTGGTTGGAAATGACAGCTCGAGCCTGCTGCTGGGATCCTTACAGTCAGTCCTGGGAGTGGTTTTTTCCCTCTATTCCTTCGCCAAGCAGAATGTGTCATACTTACGGTAAGGAAGGATCGTGCACAGCTACTTCTAGGGTTTCATCTTCTCTCTTCTGCCCACCTCTAAAGGTCATGCTCGATACGGGCATGTACAGAAGCCGAGACCAATTTTCTCACCCCCAAGAGTTCTCATTCAAAGTAGGCAGCAACCGCAGGTGCAGGCAGGGGACACGACCTTACTGGCAGGCCTGTGCCCGAGGAAGCGTTCCTTTTTCTCTTCCCTGAAGCCAAAACGCTGGGTGCAGAGGCTGGTGTGCCCCATGGGAGCGCGGTTTAACTCTCAGTGCCCGTCTAGGAGCAGGGGCTGTGGATGGAGACGGTGACGCCAGGACCTGGCTGGGGGCGTCGGGGGGATCTGTGTCCCCGGGGGGTTTAGAAACAGGATAAAAACTGGATAAAACAGCTTGAGCGCTGACCCCTGAAGATTCTTCTTTCTGGGATTGCCCTCTTCCGACGTATGCGCGGGTGTCCCTTGCGCCGTGCCCAGCTCCCCAGCAGCTGATGTACGGTGATAAGCACCACGCGTGTCAGTCACAGTGACGGGGACAGTGAGGACTTGGCTGTCCTCCCTCTTTTTTTTCCTCCCGGGCTGTCCTGAGCTTGGGCCAGCCTGGCCAATCCCCTCCTGGTGAGTTTACCCTTGGCTTTGGTGACACTGGCACGTGGGTACGGGAGGATTTCCCTAAAAGGGCTGTGTAGACACGGCCTCTGCTATTGTTAAAGACATCGTTAATCACTTCAAAGAGTTGTGAGTGCTGTGGCAAGTTGGTAGAAGGAGCCAAGTTAACACTGCTGCCGGGGGAACGGAGCTGCTGCTCGCTTCTCTCTTTGCAAAGGAATTTGGCAGGGGTAGCTAAAACCACAGCTGCCTGGAAGTGTTCAGGTTTCCAGACCCCTGGCACAGCGCTGCTGCTCCACCTCATTAACCTGCATCTTCCCTTGGCAGGGGTTTCTGTGCCACCTTACAGTGCTCCCTGTCTCCTTCCTTTTTCCTTGGCACAGCTGGCAGCTCCGTGAGGTTGGCGTGAAGCGCTGGGCACGGCGTGCTGAGGCAGAGGGGAAGTGGCTGTCCTTGTACAGACACGCTGTTCAGACAGAGCTCCCTTCCTCGCTGGGCTGAGATCTTGAAGGGCCCAGATCCTTCCATCTGGGAACGCCAGAAGGACAGGATGTGCTGCTGATCCCCTTGTACACTGACACAAACCCCTTCAGCTGCCAGAGCTGTCATCCCAGAGCATCCCGAGGAGTGTCCGTAGCCACTCTGGAGCGCTCTTGGCTTTCCCCTCGCCCTGAGCCGCGTGGTCCCGTTGCAGGGGCACAGGGAGGGGTGCAGCGGGCAGAGCAAGGTCACCACTGCTTTCTCTCTCCTTGCCAGCTCCCCGTGCCAGGAGATCCTGCTGTGGTTCCTGGAGAAGTCAGAGCGAGAAGTGTCGCTGGCCGTGCTGGAAGGCTTCGCAGGGCTGAACGACAGCGTGCGTCCCCTCCACCCGTGGTGCCAGTTCCGTGTGGGCAGCGAGGGCGGTGCCACCATCGCGGTGGAAGAGGCCGTCAGGTGAGAGCTGCTGGGGCAGTGCCGGGCCTGGGGACAGTCCCTAGGCATCATCCAGCACCCAGGGCTGTTCACGGCACGCCGGGCAGAGAGAGCCCAGGTGAGCGTGGGGCTGCCGGTACCGTCCCACCGCGGACTCATCTCCGCAGCCGGCTGTCTGCGCCGAGCTCCGGTGGTGCTTCCGCGCAGCCTCTGGGATCCCTGTACATGGCACAGATCTTGGACTTTCATCCCTGGAAAGCGGCACACTCTGTCTGAGCGTTCGCTTGCGCTCTCTGCATGCTTTTCCTGAGTCTCCAGTCCTGCCTACGGGTTGTCTGGGAATGGGACGTGCTTCTTCAGTCCCAACGCTCCCCGAATTCAACTTCCACCCTCCACTCTGAGCTTGCCTCATGGCAGATCGTGGCTGTGTGGGGCAGGTGGAATCCCTCGGGCGCAGGTGGCACCGTCACCGCGAGGACTCTAGCGATGCCAGCATCGCGGAGCCAGCGACTCCACTCCCCTCCTGCTCTTGCAGATGGTCCCTACAAACAGAGACAGCGCGTGGCCATGCGGGGAATAAACTGCAGCCATTAGTCTCCAGCCACGCGACATTTGGTGTCCAGAGGGGTAGCTGTTAGCTGGCAGGTACGAGCCCGAGGCAGAGCCCGTGGCTCCTGCACGGGAACGTCCGTGGGGCGGGCGTGCTGGGAGCACCCGTAACAAAACCCTGTATGGATACGCTTGGTCTGGTTTCATTTCAGTCTATTCCTGACCTGAATTAGAAGAAGGTCTGCCCCGAGGTCTGCCCTCGTTAAGCTGGGTGTATGTTAACGTTGCTCTTTAACGGCCGTGGCGCTGCCTGTGTCTGGCCTGTGTTTATGGCTGTGACCATGAATCAGCCGGCCCCGATCCCGTTCTTTATAGGATGGACAGATTAAATGTGCGCTTTGCGCCGGTGGTTTCTGTTAATGTTACTCCTTTAACGAATGCAGTTTAATGAATAAACTGAGTGCGTGATCACGTAGACGAGATGAACTGAGCGATAGTTTGGCTCAGCCGCTCCCAGGCTTCCGCTTTTGGGGAGTGCTGTGAGGGCAGGCTTCCAAGAGAAGGCAGAAGCGGGGTTTCGCTTTGCCGTGGGGTATTTTGGAACCAGCCCTGGAGGGGGTCTGGGTACCCCCATGTTGGTGACACAATGACCTGTTTCAGCGATGAAGATGAAGCCCTCTACCAGAAGGTTTCCTTGGAGCAGTGCCACGTGGAGAACTTGGTGGAGCTTGTGTCTCACTGCCAGAAGAGTGGCCTGGCCGGAGACTTCTTCATCCGCTGCCTGAAGGTGAGGGCAGGCGAGGCTGTGGCTGGCACATCTGCAGGGATGGTTTCCCTGGGCTGAGCAGTCTGTACGACAGCTGGCAGAGAGGACCGGTCGTCCCCTCACGTGCCTTGGGAGCACCATGCTGGGGTATGGCACGCGGTGGAGCAGTCCTGTGTGCTGGGCAGGAGAGGGAGGCAGCCCTGGTCCATGAAGGGGTTAACCCTCGCTCCCCCTGGGCTCTTTTGACAACAGGAGCATGTCTGAAGTTTAATGGTGTGTTTGAGGCTGTGAATAATCCCTGTTAGTTCCTTGGCTCTAGCAGAGGGGCCCAGGCACCTGCTCCCTTTAATCCTGCACGGAGCTCCCTGCGGTTCCCTCCTGGCCTTACCTGGGCTGTGCTTTCCGTGCCCTTGCTGGCAGGTGGAGCCCCAGCCCATAGTTGCACGGGGTTTGAGGCGTTCCGGGTGTAGGGATGCTGCTGTGATAGAGGTGGGATGCCCAGGAGGTGTGAGCAGCTCTCAGAGACCTCGTTGTACCGAGTGGCAGATCCCGGTCATGTGGGGAGTTGGCATGAGCTTTGCAAAGGGCATGGGAGGGTCCAGGTGTCTTTGTGCAGAGACCCAGTGAGTCTGACAGCCCAGAGGATGGCTGGCCCTAGGGGATGTGCTCCGTGTGCTGTCCGTGGGGTTTGTGAGGGTTTGGCCTGAGGACAAGGTTGGAGGAGGGAGAATTTAACCAAGAACCTTTGCAGCACGGTGGAGGTGTGGGTGATGTGGACTTGCTATGCCCAGGACCACTGGCACCGATTTCCCTGTGTTTAGCCCTTGCCTCTCCGTGCTTCCTTCCGGCAGGCGCTGACTCACGTGGCTGCAGAGGACGAGGTGGCTTCGAAGTCGGCTGCAGTGCCTGGAGGGAGTCTCCTGGAGCTGGAGCAGTACCATGCTGAGCAGAGGAGGAAGCTGCTGGTCCTGCAGCTCGTGGCCACGCTGTGTGAGAGCGTCTCGGACACCGTGTTCACGGACGTTGCTCAGGTTGGTCACGGCAAAGCCTTGGGGAGGGGGGCAGCAGCTGGAGCACGTGGCAGACTGAGCACTGGGCCGCTGGGCTCTAAGGAGACAAGGGCTAAGAAACAGGTGGAGAAAGCTAGAGCATCCCGAGGAAAAGCAGTTTATTGATTCTGGTGCAAGTGTCCCAACAAGACACCATCCTACGCAGTGCCGCAGGAAGGGCAGAGCCAGCTGCAGGGACAGGCGGGAGCAGCCCGGCAGAGACCTTTGTGGTTGTGTTTGTGTATGGAAAGCCGAGAGAGCTTCTCGTAGTCAGTTGGAGAAAAGTTTATTCCCAGGTTTAACAAGGCTTAAAGACCTCTGTACCTGACAGACCATGGAAGCGAGTGCTTGCTGCCCATTCACGGTGTTGGTGCCTGGTTTTTCTGGCACCTGCCTCCGGGAGCTGCAGTAGCTGGGCCGATGGCCAGAAAAACGTGGCACCACCACATCCTCCTTGCCCCCAAACTGGCCTTTTGTGGCTTTTCCCTGGTTTGTGCTGCCGGGACGCCCGCACCGGATGGTGTGTCTGCCCCTCAGGGTTGGCGTTATGCGCTGCTATGGTCGACACTCCTTGTCTTCAGGAATGGGCAGCCACAAAAGTTGTTAAATAATGGAATTTCAGAGGCCAGCTGTGGCTCCTCGAGCGTGGTGCCAAGGAGAATTGTTAAAATATGGCACTTCTGCCCGCCCCGAGGCCACGCTACGGCACGGTCCTGCACTGTGCCGGGTCGGGAGGGTTGTTGGGCATCGAGGGCAGCATGGTGTTCCCCAGCTGATCAGTGTCGTTTATCTTCCTCATCCCAGGTTTTATTTTTTTGAGCTCAGTGACCTGGTTGTGCCGGTTAACTGACTGGCTTGAGCAGAGGCGGTCGCTGCTCGTGCAGGTTTCCTCCCTCTCGGGGACAAAGGAGTCTTTGTGTGAGCTCTGCAGTGACAGAGGGGACCCAGCCGGTGTCATTGCAGCAACCAGCGCTGCTTTGTCCTCACCTGCCTCTCCGCTGCACCCACCCGTGCGGGGCCAGCTCCGCTCCCTGGGTCAGAAAGCCAGGCTGGGAACTGGGGAAGGATTTTGCCAGGTTTCCTGGTCCAGCCCTGAGTGTAGTACAAAAAGAAACAATCACGGAAAAAGAAACCTGGACAAAAAAGCCATTATACTCCCACCCTGGGGGTTGCGTTTCGGGGAGGGTCTCTGGGGCTGGGACAGCCGTTGCAGAGCTGTTTCTAAGCAGGTTCTGCAGCACAGGGTTCCTCCGGCGCGTTTGTTCTCACCGTGGGCACTCTCTTTGTGCATAACGGGGTTGGAGCAAGCAGGATCCGCCTTCCCAAAGCCAGACCCCAGGAATGGCAGCAGCTGTGCACCCCCTCAATGGAACGGTCGATTTTAGTTACCTTTCCCGCCCCTCACAACTGAGTTTCATGAGATTGACTTGATTTCCTTGACACACCAAGGGTGCTCTCCTCCTGTACGAGGCAGAAATGTGCCCCACTGTTCTATTTTTCAAAATTTTTTCCCCCTTCCAGATTAGGGTGGGGTTTTTTGACCTTCTAGAGCAGTGGGGTTTTTTACCTTTTTGTTTTTTCTCATTGGCTATCTCCTGATTCTTTGTTCCTGATGCTCCTATATTTTGCATTAAATACAATTTCAACCCCTTCAGCTTGTGTGTCACACTTTTGTGAGAGCAGGTACACTCGTTTTTACTCCCTACTCTTGCTGTTTGATGGCATTTCATTTCTGGACGAGTCAGCCTAAAAGGTACCCAAGCCTTTTCCGCAGCCCCTCCCAGCCACCCTCCTTACGTGCTGCAGCCGGGATGTGCTTCTAACGAAGCTGCCGGCAATCAGCTCTCCTGCCGATGAGGAAATGCATTGCCTGCACCCAGTGCCTGTGCCCTGGAGGCTGGAAATGTGGGGTTTGGTGCAATAGTACCTTGTTGCCCTTGTCTTTTGTTTTCCAAAATAGGAGTAAAATAGTTCCTTTTATTTTGCAACACCCCTCTTACGTAGGAAGACCCCAATCCAGCCCCTTCCCAGCACGGCTGCCTGCCCCGGGCGCTGCAGCCAGCGAGCTCACCCTTCCGAGCCCTGCGGTGCCAGTGCAGCTGGCAAAAGTGAGGAGAAAATCAGCTTGCTAATTCCAGGCTCTGTTAGAAACGCAGGAAGCCTGTGGTATTGAAGGCTTTGGTGCCAAGTGTCAAGAAGGCCAATGCCAGCCGGGCGGGATCGTTATGGGCTTGGAGGAAAAAAAAAAATAGCGTGAGAAAATCACCAAATAAGTGTCACACGTGGTAAAAGGCCCCGCTCCAGTGTGGATAAATGGTGTCTGGTGCTGGAGAGCTGTGGGGCAGCCG
>NW_010266486.1:14443-15387 GCF_000690775.1 Eurypyga helias
CTGGGGGGGTGCAGGCAGGCGTGATTTTTGCTGTAATGAAGCGTGTCTGAGATGACTCCCCTCTTGACTGTCTGGCCGTCGCTTCTGTGCTGAGTGCCGGTGGTCTGCAGCCCTGGTGCCTTCCCGGAGCCGCGAGCTCTTGGCTCTCACCATCCTGCTCTGCACCTACTGGAATTTTTACAGCCCGAGCCTTTCTGTAGCACAATTTCATATGAATGCCTCCTGTTTCCCTGCTGTTGCCACCCCTCCGACATTCCCTCTCAAGACTCATCCCGGTTGACTTTCCAGCTCCCATCCCATGGCATGGTCATGGTGGAGCAGGGACAGAGGCAGCGAAGGGTCTGGGCTGCCTCCCCCTTCTCCTGCATCTTCCCCGGGGGCTTGTGCTGCCTGAGCGCAGCAGCCACCGCTGGTTTAACCATCGCCTTGTCCTGGCGCCCTGGCAGATGGGCAGCACGAGCTTGCTCAGCCCGTGCCGGAGCCCAGCCAGTGATGGACCGTGCCATCTGGTTCAGCCGCCCTCCCGGCCCTGCTCCAAAAGAAGGTTCGAGGTGCGGCCTCACCAGTGCCCAGTACAGGGAGACAATCAAGGGAAGGTGCTGGGGAGGCAACTGGGATGGGCCTGAGTGGGAAGGTCAGGGTGTTGGCAACAATGGGGAAACACGAAGGGTTTGTGTGAAATTTATTGTGCTGGAGAAAGGAGTGCTGGAGAAAGGCTTGGGCTTGGAAAATTCAAATAGGTGCAGAGACAGCGAGAGCTGGAGATCACCCATCTCTGGGAAGGCACCAACAGGGGCAGGCTCCTGGGATCAATGCGGGGATCCCCCCTCCTAACCCCCCTTTCCTGTGCTCTCCCCTGGCAGGTGGAGGAGTTCGTGGCAGCCACGCTGCAGCGAGCCTGCGTCAGCCCGGCGCGGGGCCCCGGCACGGCGGGGGGGGGCCAG
>NW_010266486.1:15430-16259 GCF_000690775.1 Eurypyga helias
CCAGGTGAGGGGGCAAAGCTGGGGTGCTTGGCAGCTTTGGGGGGAGCGGAAGACCAGGCACCATCCTGCCATGCTGCAGCTGGTGCACCAGGGTTTGGGTGGGTGCTCACTGCGTTGGGTTCCCTGTTCAGTCCATCCTCTGCGTCCCGATGCATCCACAGGGTCCATGGAATTGGCACCTTGCTCCTTCCAGTTAACAGGGAGCGATCGCATGTTCGTTAGTGGTCTGCAATCACGCCGGCTTGCACTTGCATCACTGAGCTGCCGGGATTGCTTCATCCCCAGACTCGCTCAAAGGAAAATCCAACTGTTAATGGAAAAAAAGAAGATAATTTATTGTGTATTATTGCTAAATTCCTAACACTGGAAAAAAAGAACATTATTTAATTGGAGAAAACTTAAAACCAGAGTGTCACAGTTCTAATGGGCCCCCTCCCAGGCGAGCTTCTGCTCCCATTCCGGTGTTAATGGGACCAAATTGAATGCAGAAGGTTTTGGAGGCGGCTGCAAAGCTGTTTGGTTTCCAATGGCTGAGGGTTTTTTACACAATCATTCAAAAACTGCCCAAAAGCTCCACTAAAGCATCACTTCTCAGGTCTTTGAGCCCAGATTTTGCTTCTTGGATTAGCAGTTAAATCCGTATTAGGGCAGGAATTTCTGCCTCTCAGGCACAGCGGCCTCGGGGAAGGGCACAGCTGCCTAGCCTGGAGCTTCCTTCCAGAATGGAAGGATGGAGGGCAGGACCCATGGCAAGCCCCACGGCAAGCCCCACGCTGGCAGGACGCTGGGAGAGATGTCCCCAGATCATTGTGCTGAGCACGAGGGTCCC
>NW_010266486.1:16320-16916 GCF_000690775.1 Eurypyga helias
CGCATGGCACCTTGGAGATGCTGCAGCTGGGTCAACGCTAGGGCCATGGGGCATCCCTGTCCCCGAGAGCATCTCCGGGTGCCCGGAGCCCCACCTTGGGGGATGGGGATCTAGGGTGGGCAGCTTGGCGCTGAGGTGAGACTATGAAACAGGGCTCATGCACCTCTGGGTGCCTTGCCAGGAGCATCCTGGGAAGCCAACCTCCGCTGCAGCCGTGACAGCGCTGCTTCTCTCCCCTCTGCAGCTGCGGTCTGGTGACTTCGCCGTGCTGAAGCGGCTGGTGCCGTTGCTGGAGGAGCTCTCCCGCACCTACCCCGACCCCGTCACCCAGGAGCTAGCCACAGACCTGCGCATCGCCATCTGCACCCACGGGGCCTTCTCCTCTGGGACGGTGGGTGCTGCTGCCAGCAACGTGCTGGGGAAGAAGCTGGGGATGGAAGTGCAGAGCCCTGCCGGCATTCCCAGTGGAGCCCCAAGCCCGGGGGGTGGCCGGACACCGTCACGGCACAGCCACAGCAGCCCCTCGGCTCCCAGGGAGAGGAGTGAAGAGCAGAGTGTGCCCCACGAGCCCAGCGCCACGGGTCCTGCTCCAGCCC
>NW_010266486.1:16934-17146 GCF_000690775.1 Eurypyga helias
GCTTCAGGAGCTCCTGGTATCGGCCTATGACCCCCAGCCTCCTGGGCGGGCAGCCGCCCTGCGCTGCCTCTCCAGCCTGATCACGCGGCGGGATCCGGAGGCACTTCAGCTGCAGGAGAAAATCCTCCAGGTACCAGGTTCCCACCACGCTTCCCATCCTGCACCGCGGCACAGAGCTGTGGCCGAGCGTGCCGGCCGGCTGGGCACCGTCC
>NW_010266486.1:17566-18917 GCF_000690775.1 Eurypyga helias
GGTGGCACGTGGCGGTGGCCGAGCGTGCCGGCAGGCTGGGCACAGTCCATATTGTCGGAGCCCTCTGGCCTTGCTGTTGCTGCCGGCTGAGGACGCCAGGCGAGAGGGAGCAGGGATGCTGCGTGTGCTGGTGGCCCAGCACAGGGCTGCTGCCAATGGCACTTCCCCCTCCTTGCAGGTGTTCCTGGAGAACGTGCAGCACGAGGATGCCTTCGTCTACCTCTCGGCCATTCAAGGTGAGCGATGCCCAGCTGAGGCGAGTGCCGGCACTTCCTGGGAGAAGGATTTAGTGCTGGAGACGCTTTGGGCAGTGAGGGTGAAGAGCAGCAGAGCTGTAGCCGAACTGGGGGCTCAGCATCTCCTGCCCTCCCGTTGTCAGGAGCCTAGAGCCGCGTGCAGGCTTTGTGCCGTGGTTCCATGAGTACCTTCTCGATGGATCCCTGGGCAGGCTTACCCTCGGGGCAGGAGGACGGCCGGGAGCCTGGCACCATCCCAGCCGGGAGCCTGTTACCATCCCTGTGCTGGGTCTTTGCTGCCGTCCTGGGGCTGCAGCTTCAGCGTGATGTGGGCGCAGCTCCGGCACCCGTCTGGCATCTTGGCTTGCAGGTCTGTGTGGCCGAGGCTGGCAGAGGAGCTGGGGCCGTGGGTGCTCCGTTGGGGCTCTACGACATCCATCCCCATGGCCAAGGCGGTTACCATCAACCGGTGCTGGTCGGCTACGTGGATGTGGAACCACAGAAGCATTTTTCGTGTTGGTTCCCTGATCCATTGTATCTCATGCCCTCACGGATTGTGGCCCCGTGCACACACCGGGCCCTGGCCCTGCGGGCAGGACACGGGGAGCAGCAGGCAGCAGGCAGGCAAGGAGCAGCGTGCTGCTCCGCTCGCTCCTGGCTGCCCTCCTCCCCGCCCTGGGCTGCTGCTGGGGGCACCAAGTGCCACCACCACTCACACCGCTTCCCGGGAAACCCTTGGGTCTGTGCTTGCTCTGGCACGCTCAGTGCAGCCCCGTGGCACCGTGTCGGGATTTGCAGGCAGGTGCCTTCGCACCCAGGACAATGCGGATGCGGGGTTACTTGGAAGGGAGGTGCTGTCCCCATGACCCGAAGTGATACCGGTGCTGCCATGGGATAGGTAACCTGCAGCAGCAGCTGGAAAAGGAGCTTATCGATGTGCTTCCCCTCTGCCTGCACAGTCTTGAGTGGGATGGGTTTGTCCTTGCCCCACAGGTGAAACACAAACGCTTCAACCGTCCCGGGGTGATTAATGCACCCTGTGCAGCTGCCTCCGTGTTTCGCAGCCCGGCTGCGGCTGTGATTAACCCTGACGCGGTTCCTTGCGGCTGTGACTC
>NW_010266487.1:0-35934 GCF_000690775.1 Eurypyga helias
AGTGAGCTTGCTGCACATCCTCCTCACCGCCGTATGGATCTCAAACTCCACCATTTCTTGGTCGCTGCAGACAAGGCTGCCCTTGAGCTTCACATTCCCCACCAGCCCTCCCTGTTGGTGAGAACAAGGTCCAGCATGGCACCTCTCCTTGTCAGCTCCTCTATCACTTGGAGAAGGAAGTTAACATCAACGCATTCTAGGAACTTCCTGACTTGCTTGTGTCCTGCCATGTTGTCCCTTCAACGCTGTGTTGTCCATCCAACAGATATCAGGGTGGTTGAAGTCCCCCATGAGGACCAGGGTATGTGAACGTGAGGCTGTTGTTATCTGTCTGTAGAGGGCCTCATCCACTCGCTCATCCTGGCCAGGTGGCCTGTAGCAAACTCCCACTGCTGTATCCCATCTCCCTGTCCTCCCTTCAATCCCCGATCCTTAACAAGGAAGCAGCTGCTGCCTCAGGAACCACCACCAGCCCCGTGCCTCTCTCACCGTTTCCGAGCCACGGCTTGGCCCTGTCTGCTGGGATTTTGCTGGTTTGTTCTCCTGAGCCTGTATCCTGGTGTTTCTGGAAAAAGCCTCTTTACCTCTCAGGAAATGGTTCCTTCCAAGCTGCACTGAAAAAACTGGAAGTGTAGGCACAAAATATTTAACCAGAACAACCCAAAGGTACCTACACAATGTTAGAGCTCTATTTATTTCAAAATACATATTTTTTTATAGTCCAATTTCAATCACTGTTAGTCTTGTACTTTAGCAGGGAGTGAGGGAGAATCACCTTTTTTGGCTAGTCGGGACCATTTGTGTGACTATCGGTGACACAAACCCACCAGCCAGACCAGATACACCCCCGAGCACACACAAACAAGGCTGGGCCCCCGCTGGGGTCCCTCCCAAAGCTCACACAGGGCTGCATGGCAGAAACCAACGCCAAAAGAGGCACTTCTGGAATATCTTTAGGGACTGTGTAAATGACAGAGCCCACCAAAGGCAAGGACATCTTAATGCAATTTTCCTGAGGCTGCAAAAGAGGACTTGCCCAGTTCTGCACAAATGCCAACCAGAACAAAGCAAAACAGAGTCCAAAGTTGTGATGTAAAATTAGTAACTAATTATTAATTGGGAAATAATGTTGAAGTGAAAAATATTTTGTACTAGAGAGTACAAAGAATAAAAAGAGACATTACACTATTTAGTACTTAATATTTTTTTATCCTCTCTCTTACAAAAATCAAAAGAAACAAATCTAAATTCAAAACGTTCTGAAACTTAAACTTCTAAATTTTGAGCTAGAAATTCTATGAAATAAACATTTCTGCAAATGTTACAAGAAAACTCATGGAGTTGTATTAACTGTCACAAAAATCATTCTGTTCTAGAGCACGGACTAAAGGAGACACTGGAAGGTATGGTTACATCACGCTCAGGGAATCGCCTTCATGACGGCTGCAGGTGGAAGTCACGGTCTTCTTTTCTCCCTGTGAAAAATAATCAAAAAGATGATGTGAAAGGACGAACACTGCAAGAAAAGGGACAGATCAGCATGTTGGCACCTACAAGAGCAAGGGCACTGGGGAGGGCGGGCAGCCCGCGGCAGTACAGCACTCAGGAACACATATTCAAAATCCATTTTCTCATCACACTGACAGGCCCTACCCCTACTGAGCACCTCAGTGCCAGCATTTCAATCACATGGTTGCAGGGTTAGGGCATATGTTTGAAAATGCTGCCCCGCCAGCTAGGTCAGGTCAAAGATGCAATTAAGTCATCCCCACCACCATGGAGGGCTTCACTCAGCCGCAGCAGAGGCTCCCTCCACCCCACGAGTACCTGGCGAGTATTTGGCTTTCGCGTGGTTGACGACTGGGTGCTGCAGGGGCGTTATGATGCCTTGGTCGGGTTTCTGGAAGGCTGAAATGAGGTTGTGCACTTTCCGAAAGAGCCTCCGGTGGACCCCGGGCGCTGTCTGGGAAGCCAAAGGGCGAGAGGTGAGAGGGGATGCTGAGTGCTGAGCCCCTGTGCCGGGCTCGGGGTGCTGGCACAGAAGTCTCCTCAGAAATGCACGCACACACCAGGGAAGGAGCCGGCCCTTCACTTGGACCTCCTGATGTGCCAACTTAAAACGAGTCAATGAGCTGTACTGCCCTCCTCCATCCCCCAGGCACTGTGGGCTTCCTGTGCTAAGAGGGTTTCCAGCAACGTGGTGATAGAAGGCTGGAAGAGAGGCGGTTTCTTAACCACTATAAGAGAAAGGCAGAGCCTGCCATGCTTATTAGGCAAAATCCCAAGTGATCTCTTGCTATTTCTGCCCCTGATTTATTGCAGCCAGTGATTTAACCTCCAGCCTGGGGTTTATCGGTTAAGATACTCCCAGCCTGGAAATATCAGCAAGACAATCTAGAGTTACCTGGCACTTACCGGGGAGGTGGGGGTCCTCACACCCCTGAGCTCAGGCACGGACACAGCCTCTTTGCAAGCCTTTCCCTCAGCATTCAATACTGGTTTATGTGTTTATTGACTGTGCCTCTCACACTCGTACAAAGGCAGCAGCAAAATGTTACCTATTTATTAAAAGTGGGAGTTTTTCTGTCTTTCTACGTTAGCATCTTTTCAAACACTGCAAAATGAAACTGTGTCTGCTTTTAATCAAAAAGCCAATATTTCTGTGAAATCCTTCCGGGCACTCTTGTAGTAATTCATCCCTACCAGAGTTATGGGGGGCAAGCAGAGGTCCTGCTGGCATAGTCCCACCTGAGGGATGCTGCTCTCACCCAGCACTCATGGGCTAAATCCTGCCTCGCTGGCACCAGCCCAAGGCTTCCCACCGGCTGGGATTTTACCAGCACTGTTTTAATTTCCCTGCTTAGTCCTTGAAAGAGGGCTGCAACCTGAGCCTGCTCAGACACTAACCAGCCACAGGGAAGGAAGCAGAGACAGCTGGAGCCTGCTTCGGTCTTGGAGGCACATTTCATCGGGATAAGTTGGATTTAGGTTTCTAACAGCTGAGGCCAATGTGGTCTTAGCAACATTTACTTCAAGGTTTCTGCTTGCTTAAAGGAAGGGTTGGTCTCATGGGTCTTTAGCTAGCACCTTTCCCTGCAGAGGATGGTTTGAGAGTCCTGGGGCTTCAGGAGAGCAGTGCTGTGAATCACAGATAAGGTTTGCCTCAAATGCAGCAGAGAAAAGACCAAGACCCATACTAGGAAGCCAGTGGAGGTCATGGGGAAGGGGGTGTAGCAGGTCTGTATAACACCAGAAAAACCTCACTGCAGACACTGACCTTACCTGGGCCCAAAGTAGGTTGCAGCCTCACTCAGGGAGTTATCTTCCACAGGTAGGGGTCCCTGGGGTCCTGGGATCCTTCCTGAGACACTGGGTACACTACCACCCCCACCCGTCCCAAAACCCCCTCCTGCTTGGGCAGTGCAAAGCTGCAGGGTGCTCCCCATGCCTCGCAGGAACAAATGAGTGACTTCTTCCTGGGCATCATTCCCAACAGTGACACGGATACTATTTACCCTGTGGTAATGTGAGCCACGTTTACTCCCTGATCTGCTTCTGAGTAACCTCAGGAATCAGTGTTATCTCCCAGAGCACTTAAACCACTTCTACTATAATAAAGGCCAAGGAAGTATGCCTGTCTAGAAATTATTTGATGTTTGTCACCAGTGTTCATTAACATGCAAACAGGAAGCTCATCATGTACACAGAGTACACAGAGTACACAGGACCTTCATAAACGAAATACAGGTTAGCATGCCGATTGCATCAACCTAAATAGTTGTCTGTATTACAAATGGTGTTATTCCATACTTGAATTACCAGTTGCTTATCAGAGGGGTGAAAATACATTTTTTATCAAGTTTTGGCTACCTTATATATGTTCTGCACCAATGAGGAATTAATCTGGAGAGAAATTAACTTTGAAACACTGTAGATATTGAAAATAATTTCCTTAAATATTCTGACATTAATGGTATGTGGGATAGAAGGGAACTGATTGTGCTTGTCAAATTACAAAAACACAGTATTTTTGCCATTTAAAATGATGCAAAATAATGCAGTATTGCATTATGCAGCAGCTGAAATGTAACAGGGAATTAATTTATGAGTTCAAGACTGTCAGAAGTAGCATCAAGACATCTTAGTGATGGGCACACTCAAGATCGATTACCTTCCATGAAAATCAGACTATACAGGGGCATGAATAATTTGAATGTATTTCATTATATCAATGCAAACATCAAACAGGATGCAGAAGTTTTTGGAAGAGAAAGGAGAAGTACACACCTCTGCACTCCAGGACCCAGTTTCTGTCTTGGACACTCTGTAGGTATAAACATAACCCTGATGCCTGTGAAAAAAAAAAAAAAAAAAAGAAAATCAACAGGTATTTATTACACATTTCTACTGTCAGGTTTCACAAAAGGTGCACTCTCTTATCTGGGAGTCACTTCATCTACTAGCCTTTCCTTAGTAATAAGTTGACCCATAAAGGCTCTAAGTAGATGAAAAAGAACTGAGGCACAAGTCAGAAGTAGTGTTCAACCTACTGTGGTCTCTTTGGATAAGAGAGATTGCCTGACTCAGATCTCATTTAGCAATATTCAGTTATTCTAGATTAAGTGACACTGCTTTCATTCCTATCACAACGTTATTTTTTTTTCAGTGACCTCCTTTTACTGACACGCCCCAGACATACTTTCCCTAGAACAGTGTGTGTTATTGACAGAGAGCATTACTGTTTTGTGATTGATTTAAACACAGATGCTCCCAGAAGCAACAGCATGAGTGTAATTTATTTGGAAAGCTAGACCCACAAAAGCCAGCTAAGTTACTCTTTGCCTTGTCTGCACATTCCTAATTCTCAAACACCGACAAAGGAGACTTGTAAGTATGGAATCTTCCCTGAGTCTTTCGAGAATACGGAGTCCTACACTAATAACACAAGACATACTCATGATCTCCAGAGCCAGTCATGCTTCTCTTATGAACCCAGTACAGCAAATCATTTACATGGTAGATTTTTACACTGATATACCCAAAAAGTTAACTCGGAAGCAGAGACAATTGATAGTAGTTCCACGTGTGCAAGGTTAGTTTAGGTGGTATCAGATAAGAAAGATTGTATTTCATACTGCATGGATTGAATACACAGCAGGGTTTTAGGGACCATTCTCTAGTTCAGCGTCAATTCTGATTCTTAAGAAGGCAGAAAAATACTATATTTCTTGCCAATTATACATGGTATTATAGTAGTTACTACAAAATAGCAGAAACCACCGATGACACAGATACCGTATGATTGCAATTACTTACGCTCTGTGTCATGGCTTCTGGATAAATTCTTGTTAAAAAGTCATTACAGCAACCTCTGCAAAGCGCTGTCTGATATAATTTACCCAAGCAGGAAGTTGTTAACAGCTGTCACACTGCTGCAGCCCCACGCAGCAGGAGCAAAAATGCCTGTCGTGATTTGCGAGCACTCCCTCCCCCCCCGACTCCCACTGTGATTAAACACGGAGGTGGAAGACGCGAAGCCGGTCGTTCCCCCCACCCAGGAGCTGCTGCAGGGGCAAACGCCCTGTGCAGCAGCTGAGCCCCTTCCCTCCTCCTCGTCCACGGCAATGTGCCTCATGCTGCTCCACGATCCCACCACAGCCTCATCCAGCTCGTGGTAACCAAGGGAGCATTTTCCCCAGGGATGCGGCTTTCCTCCTGGCACCAGCTGGATATGAAAAGTGGCTGGTTGTGCTCACGTCATGGAAACTGGAGGGGAAAAACAGCCCCCGCTACCCCAATTCTTGCCCCAGCAAGCTCAACTGCTACTGTCCACCAAGGATTTGGACGGGCCCTTGGGAAGAGCTCTGAGCAACCTGCTGCTCACGTAGGAGGACACAGTCACTCGGTATTTAAGACTCAAGCCCATTTATTTAACAGCACATCCCTCTAAGCCACGAGATATCCTCGTGTTCAGGGAATCCAGTGTCTCCCATTACGGCCCTTAGACCATCCTGTACTACCACATCCTTTCTTAAAACCCCCGAGAGCTGTGCCTGTATTGTCAGCTTTTCGTGAGTAGCTGATGTTCACATTAATCTTTTCTTTTTGGAAATCACAAGGGTCTCACCTGCACCTATGCATGTAGCACACCAGCCAATATACAGCTGCTGAAACCAGGCCACAGTGCACTGGGAAACACCAAAGAGGTCCTGGCATTTTGTCCTCTCTCTTTGGAGTGGGTATTTTACCATCTCCACAGTGATTTTTTTTTTTTCCCAACAGAATCGGTATGTAAAAAATCTAAAACTCACTCTCTTGCATCCTGTTTTTAATAATACACTGTGCATATTACCCATGTTTGTTCTCAGTTGTCCCAAAGCATTCCGACTGCTTCAGTCTCTTTAAAATCTGATTTTTCCACAAATGGCTCAGTTGTCTGGAAAGCTACCATCTGTTGTTTCTTTCATCATTTTTCTCTACCTAAGAGATTGCATGACTTGGAGTGGTTGAAGGGCTGGGGTGCTGCCCTGACTCTGCAATGTCTGATGGCTTTCAGCACTCTGCCAGAAGAGTTTAAGAAGCTGGACAAATTGAAAAATAGAGGTCAGACAAAGTAATATTCGAGGCCAAAGCAGGGTGAGGTAGAATATAGACCACGATCCTGCATTTTTCAAAAATTTCCACTGTAAAGTATTTCAACTGAGCCCAGAGAGAGCACAAAGGGTAGCTCAGATTAAAGCCCATGAGATAGATACAGAAAAAGGAACAAGAATTGGGGAACATGGAGGCTTCGAGCACAGTGTGGAGAATAGGAGGAGTATGACATCACTATCACAGCCTGTTTAGGGACAAGTGAGAGCGCTCCACTCACATTGCACATATACATTTTTTTTCCCAGAGGAGGAAAGGCTGAAAGACCTAAAAGGGTTCACTGTGCTTAAGCTGAAAACACAATGTTATCATCTGTTGTTGGCTCTGAAGCCATCAGTAAACACTGCCACCGAGTCATGGGACATGGCCCAGGACCACCCCAGTTTGCTGCTTCTGTGCACAGAGGAAGGAGGACGCATTTTGTTATGAAGGCAAACAGCTAGATCCCATCTAGTTACTTTCCATGGGCATCTTTGTTTCCACAAAATTAAATAAGTGCTCTCCCAACTAATATGATCTTATCAAAACTTTCTGTTAAGCAGCAGGAAAATACCACTTCAAAGTGCTTTTTACCTTCCATGTGCGAGTGACATGATTTTGATGAGCCAAGTTCTCTTTACTTTACATGGGCACAGAGTCCCATGAGAAAAGGTTTTATTATTGAAACTACCCAACATAACTGAGATCAATGTGGGCTGAAAGAAGATCAAGGTGTTTTTCTTAGACCAAAAATTAAATACAAAAATTAAAATTGAGATTACACAGAACATTAATGTTCAAAGAGCAAAACACACACCACCTGGCAAAAGCAGGTGAAAAGTGCATTTAGTGGAGCTTAAGTCTCAGGAGATGAGGAACCAGCCACCATGATGGGACAGCTCAGTTTTTGACATTTTATCCAATTTATGGTAGAAAAACATTCCTATATGTGTTGTGGCCACATAGCTAAATCCAAACCCAAACACCCTGTGGCCTGGACATGGCGTCAGTCACTTGGGACCTCTCACATAGCTTATGCTTTGAGGCCATTACCCGGTGAGATGCAGGCGAAGTCCACCTCTCAGTGACATGAACTCCTCTCTCCGCTGGAAACAGACAGGAGACGGACACATGTCACTGAGAGACAGATTCCAGAAAGCATTCTTACAGTGACAGTGGCTTACCAGCACTGCTTGGAGGAGGACCAGCTTCTGACCCGTAGGCAAAGACCCAGTGAAGGACTCCCCCATCCCTTCATCTGGCCCAAGGGCAGCCACAAGCCTCACTCACAACTCCAAGGGCCCTCTCTCACACCAGTGAAGCTCAAGGGACAGAAGCAATAGTGAATTAACAGCCTGATGAACAAGGCCCTATAAATTTTTGATCAAAAGCAAAAAATGGAAAAATGCTGTTGAGAGGAAGTAGAAAACAGCCATTGCTGTAAGGACAATATTGGATTGTACCTACAAAAGAGTGGTTTGGTCATCACAGATGATACTTTCTTATTATCTCATTTATTTTTTCATCTCCATAACAATGGATGTGTTATACCAGCTGGGAATTGCACTAGCACTGGCTCCATTGCAATACAATCACTGGGAAAACTTTGTCAAAGGAAAATCTAGAAGTTGCTATTACAGGAAACAGTCTGCTTTATATTATAGGCTTTTTTCTTTATAGCTAGATAATTCCTCCCAAAGAGCTACAAAGGCATCATTCACAGATGACATACTGAGACAGCGTCTGTCTACCTGTCCTCTCCACTCCTCCTTTTCAACTGTGATCAGACTTGTTAAAGCTGCATTTACTTTAACAGGTGAATAATTACAATCTTCTGCACCACTGAAATAGCCAGAGGATATTAGCCGCATGCTGCAGATTAAAATTAACCATGACATTTCAGCTGCATGGTATATTTTAAAGTCATTTCCAAATGTTTTTTATCTCAGTTGGGAAATTTTATTAAACTAATTTGTATTCATTTCTGGGTCCCAAATGGAACAAATACAAAGAGAGAAAGAGAGAGATATGGGGGAAAGCCATGTCAGCAGTAAATGACATCAATCCTCTTTGCACAGCTTTCTATTCTGATGCCTTTGCACTATACCAATCAGCTCTTCTTACCTGGTACATCTGCATCCTGATCTTACCTCGGAATTTCACTTTACCATACCCAACAGACAATGGTCCTGAGCATTATACACTGTCCATATTCAGTTTCTTATAACTTTGCCACATTTCAGCTTTTCAGACTGAAATTTTGGTTCTTGGGTGTTTGCCTCAACCTTATTTAAGGATGGAGAATGTGAAAGGACCAGGAAAGGAGACATGTTAGGGGGAACATCACTCTTCCCATGGTGAAAAAATAATCTTCCAATTGTTGGGGTTTTGCCCAGTTTTTAGAGTCAGATGTAAAATTTGTTTGAAAGAATCTCCGAGAGAAAGCAGTGGTGGCTGTCTGGGCTGCGAGAGCCAATCTCTGAAGGTTGTTAGCAGTTGTAGCTGCACCGTGCCTGGGCTGGCTGTACCATGGGCACTCTCAAGCCACGAGCGATGTATGTATGTTGCCTGCTCTGGATCAGAGGGGGAAAAAACAGAAGGCAGTTGAGATGGGGCATCTTGAAAAGGAAGATTGGAACTGGGTGGAATGGATGTGGAAGGAAAGAAAAGGAAAAAGGAGACCCATGTCTGTGTAAGCTGGGCAAGAAAACAGCAATGAGAATTGAAACCCTGGGAGAGTAAGACTAAATGAGTAAGGAGGGGGATAGTTGGATGTGAAGCATGAGGGGGCTTGAAGTAGGAGCAGTACAAAATGCTGGAGGGGTGAAAAAGCTAGGAGTGGAAGATGGGTGGTTTGGAAGAAGATGATGTATGAGACAAGTAAAAAAAAAAAAACCTTCAGCAACGCAAGTAAAGTCATCAGGCTGTACAGATTAACACTGGGTAGGCTCAAAATCCCATCCCCATGCCCCACACTTGGGGAACCCCAAGCTAAAGTCTACCGCAGACCTGAGCCTCCTGTATCAGTTTCTTCTGAAACAGAGTTAAACTCTCCATCTCTCAGACTGAGATAATACTTACAAGCCAGTTAACACTATGGAGATGAGTACTGCTAATGCTATGGAGATGAGGGCTACAGGAGAGCTCACCGGGGACCCGGTACTTTCGGAGTGGGGGGTCAGTGGCACGCAGCAGATAACATAATGAGCATGAGAGGTCAGATATTGCCATTCTGCTCATGAATGCCTGGTCAGAGGGCCAATGTTATGCAGAATCCCAGTGGGCTACCCCGGACTGGGAACGTGGACAATGGCATGGGCACCACAGTGGCTAGAGATCTGGGAGATGGCTACCTCAGAGCTAAAACTGGTGAGATCAGGGGAACCCGCAGCAGTGCCTGGGAAACTGCACGTCCCACAAGGGTGCTCATCAAGGTCTCCCTGTACCCCTGAGCTGCATGACTTCCCCCAAGAGACAGAAGTGACAGCTGCCAAAATGATGAAACAGTCAATCCAGCCGTCCACTTAAACTTCTTTCTTTTTCTTTCTTTTCTTTCCTTTTTCATTCTTAATTGTAGTATTTCTGCTTGGATTATTAATCATGGGAAGGCCAAAAATGCTTGTTATTTAATGCAGATGAAAATCCTGTTTAAGCTTACAGCTCCTCACTCTGTCCTGGAATTTACGTTTTCTGGTTGACAAGCAGCCTGGTTCCTGCCTTATTTAGGTCTCAGACATACAATCAAGGTACAGCAACTTAGCAATTACCACCCATCAGCTAACCCAAGCTGAAGAAATAGCATTCACATTGAGATGATGTGCAAGATACAAGTTCTGTGTCAGCAAGAGTGAATAAAATAGTTTAAATCAATGTTTACAACCTCTGAAAAGCCCAACAGAGTTACTGCAGCTTAACTCGCAGCAGCACTCTATACGCACCCACTTGAGTTTACACTTCTGTCACTGATTACCCTACCAACACTTCTTGTGGCAAAAATCTACTCGTGATGCTTGAATCAGTGACTAGTATTAGCTTGCCATAATGCTGTAGCATTATAAAGCAAAAGCATATCTTGATTTTTCTCTTCTGAAATTAACAGAAGCTTGAAAAAGCAAGTCAAATCTTGTAAAATGTCTCTGAATTTATGCACAGGTTTCTGTAGAAGATTGTCAGCAACTTCACCACTTGAACACTCCTAACCATCAGTACAAATGCCACTGATTTACCTAAAGAGCAAGTGTGTAGCCTTTCTAAGCAGGGTTTATGTTGGTCTGCTAGAAAGTGACCTCAGCCAAAAGCAATGCTTCAAAGAGGAGTTTGTTCACATTTGGAAATAAAATGAGAGTTTGTTCAAATCTGAGATGCTTAACAGAAGGAAATTACTTTATGGTGGGCCAGTAACTGAGATTCATGAATTAGTATGTCCTCCAGAATAGCACCTCACAAAGGCAAAAAGACTCATAAAATAAGGTTATCTGGTGAAATTTCTTTCGTCACTTCAGGCAAAACTCATAAGAACTGCAACAGGTAAAACACAGTCAATAACCCTGTAAGTGTTACTGTTTCATATTTCTATGAAACATTTCCCATGTTTTTGGGAGTGATTCAGTGTAGCTTGTTTTCAGATTTCCCATTTCCCAGTGAGGTAGGCACAGTCTAACCATAGAATCCCTGAACCTGAAATCACTGCTTCAACTAAATCCTCAAAACTCAAGCCTACAGAACCAGGGCAGAGCTGATCTAGGTGCTGTTAGCTAACGATTGTACCCATTCTGCCGTTTACAGCTCCGTTAGCATAGCAGTTCCCCACCCTTCAGGCTGTCTACCTTTCTGAAGTCTTTCCAACAAAAGCCAGTGGAATATCTGAAGGCCACTAGCTAAGCTATTCTCAGCAAAGATGCAGCTCACTCTGATTAAGCAGGGAGCTGAAATACCTCCGTAGAATTTACCCTTGTGCTGTAGAAGACTTTATTCAAAGCTGAAAATAGCGCATGATATTTACAACAGCAACCTTGAATTGAGGGGCTCCTCCTCAGAGAGAAGCTTTTGTTCCAAATTACATTTTAAATGATGATGATGATTGTGCCGTGTTATAATAAATGCAATTATTCTGCCATTTCTATCAAAAATATTACACGGGAAACAAAAGAAATGCTAAGCTGAAGCTGGCTCGTGATCCCGTATCACACCTTCACACAGTACAGCCAGTACATCAGAAAGTTTCGGCACGTTGCCTGAACTTGTGCACTGTGGTTATGGTGACAGAAAAAAATAGCACACGTAAAATCTGATAGGAGCGCAGCCTATCCCTGTTGCCATTACCGTTGCTTCAAGAGCTCTAAACAGCTTTCTATTCCAGCTTTTGATTATGCTCCACAAATTGAATGCAGCACAGTACAGGAATGGCTGGTTTCAAACAAATAATCCGAACATACAGTTTGACAAGTATGTCATGTTCAGCTTACTTAAAGGCCTGAAACAACTACTAACATTCCAGGTATTTTCAACTATATGAATTTTAAGACCCAAACTACAGATGCTTTATCTTTGCCAATTCAGGCACGAGCTGCTTGTTTCTGCATGTGTGCTCATATATCTCAAAAGGAAAGCAGTGCTTTTGGCACTCTCAGGCATTTTATTCTTGCATTTCTCAGGTGCAGTTTAAGAGGCTGCTTCTCAAACTCACCACCATTATTGTGTCCTGTGTCCCCCACTGACTTCATTAGGGAGCGCTGTGCACAGAGGATTTCTGAGGCTGCTAAAAACGTCAAGTGGGGTATTGAGCAAAGAGGAAACCAGACCAGTAAAGAAAGCTCCCCGGAACAATCAGGTTTTGATACTAAAACCTTGGCTTACTGCAGGTATTGTCTAACATGTTTACAGGTAAAACGTGTACATTTTTAAAAGCATATGTGTTTCTTCTAGCCCAACTTTCAGGAACAGCAAAAACCTTCTTGCTTTTCAACGCAACCCTAAAAAAAATCCAGGAAAAGAATGTGCTACTCTGCTGACATGTTCGAAACTTGATGAGCAGCATCCTTGAAGTATATATTATCAATTTTATAATGGCATTCATACAGCAAAACTCTTGGGAGCATCTGGTATTAAAGAACTTTTCCAAAAACCTGCAAGAGCCCCAGAGGACACTGTAGCAAATCAAAACCTTTCTACTCTTCCATTCATAGTTTAATTGCAGTCTTAAAACATTTAGGAAGGTGGGTTCTTTATGCTTTGCCACACCAGAACAAAAAACATCCTCTCTTTGAAGGCTTGCAGGTATGCCATGTGCACACCATGACTTGGGACAGCGGAAAGCAGTATTCTAGGAAGATGAAGAAACACTTCAGGAGAAAAAAAAGAGAGAAAGCAGAGTTTTCTAGCCAAACGCTCCAACAACAGAGGCCTGCCTGCCGCAGTTAGCCCTCTCTGTAGGTCAGGTTTTATGCTACTACCTGTCTCTTTTATGCTTGCACTGTAAAATCAGTGTCAGTCGCAAGGGATTCATGAAGTCTTTGACTCGTCTCCTTTTTAAAGGTCAGGGCTCCACTTTTTAATTGGAAAAGCAAAAGGCGAATGAGCTTGACCGTGAACACACTTGCCCTTATTACGTGCCTTAGGAGGCTCAAAGACTGGCCAAATGTTAGGGCTTTTTGGAGATGCCTGCGGGTGGGGGGCGGGAGGGGTGGTGTTACAAACTTATGCTGTTTCTTGGAAAAAGGAGGTGGTGTTTGAGCCTAAGCAGGACTTGCCAATTACTCTGCCTGGAGCTGAAAGTGCAGAGCAGCCACCTATGTGAGTTCAAGCTGGTGACAGTATTCTCATCCAAATACTTGTGTACTGACATCTTTGATAAATGTTTCTTTTCTCTTCATCAGAGCTGACCCTTTTAATTTTGACAGCTCCTTTCTTGCCACATGATAAAGAAAAAAAAACCCCAAGAAGGCTTGGGTCTGAGGAGCTGGAATGGTTTAGGTTTGCTTATTGTACTTCTCCAGGGAAGCGCAGGGAGAGCAGACAGCCTGAACAAGTTTTGATTTTGGAAAACTGAGCTGTTTTTTTCTTTTTCTTTCCCAAGAGCAATAGAAACATTGCAGGCAGTATAGAACAGTTTCACTCCTGTTAGAAATTTTCATTGCAAAAAATGTACAATCTTTTGGTCTAGCTCTGATACTTATTGTGACACATTTAACAGCTGACCAGCTTTGTTTCTCATGTTTTAAAGATCACTCAGTACTTGCAGCAAACACATGTTTTGCCTAATCTTGATATAGCTAGGTATTCCTAGAGTGATCAGCATGGATTCTGAACAGAAATGTAAATTTTGGAATTTTGCTCCAGGAGATTGCTCCTGCAATCTCTCCACTAAAGTGCTCTGCTTTGGTAAACTTTTGCCTGTTAAAACAGCTCTCAGGTTTATGGCTCACATTCCTTCACCCTGTCATTGCTGTCTTCAGTGTGAGACTATTTCCTGGTACCTTTACGATAACTGTCTCCAAAATTATTGTGTGATATGTCGTTTACTGTATTTGCTGTTTCTTACATAATGTTCTGAATTGAAATATTTAGAAGTGTTGGGACCACGGCTTAGCTCTAGCATTTTTCAGCCACCTATCTCTCTATATCAGGTCCTACTCATCATAACATTTTTCATTTAATTTTTTATCTGGATTTATCCAGGATGCTATTGAAAATTTCCCTTATAAAACATTCATTGAGCATCCATATTCTGTAAGAAGCCTGTATAACACCAGTCATACTTTTTGCTTTCACCCCTTTGCTTATCATCTATACACTAGAATGAAACACAACATGAAGACATGAATGGCCCAGAATTTCCAAAAACAATTAGGTAGGGTTCTATTTCTTACTGAAGTCTTTTTTCTTATCCTCCAAAGACTGCAGAGCTTCATAGTTAGCAATCCTTTCTGGTTTTCCTACTTTAATTTTATATATTTTATTTCATTCATGAAATTTCTTCTGGAGTATGTAAATTGCCACTAATATAGCAAAAACTCCCAACGGATTTTGTGCAGATGAAAGACTTTGTTACCCACCTACACATCGATATAGAGTAATGGTGGACTAATTTTAGGATTCTCTATTTTATTCAGCATTGTAACATTCTGCCTGACCCTTTCTCTAATATCTTAGTGTTTCGCCTGCACTGAATGACTTCTGAGTGTTAAGGAGATATATCGCCATTTCGTCTGATGGTTATTTAAAAAAGATTCTGCTTTTATTGCCTGTTCCCATCACAGGAATCATAGCACTCCTTACATCTTGCTATGTCTATTCCATTTTCATTTAACTCAAGATGCTTCTTATTTCCCATTTTTCAGCTAGCTGTTAAGGTATTTGTTAGCAGTAGCACCTATCGTGATTCACCTTCCGATTTCATGAAAGAAGAAAGAACAGAGCTTCTGCCACAAAGATCTTGCCTGAAAAGAAGGTTGTGTATTTCTGGATTGCCTATAACCTTATTGCATGCCTCCATTTACTCGTCTACAACAGGGGAATAATAATGCTCACCCAGGGTTTTGTTACATACTGTTGGGAACATGTTCAAGACATTTAGGGACCTGATTTAGGACTCTTCTTCCTCTTCTGTTATTTTTGCCAGGCACCTAAGTGCCCTCTGTTAGCTAATTTGTTTTGCTGTCCCTAAAACAGTTTTTTCTTGGATTCCTTTTCCTACTGAAGTAAAGTGCAGGTGTCTGTTTAGCCTTGATAGACACATCTTTGTGATTCGTTGCAATGGTACTTCATTGTACAGCGTTATCTCGCAGGACTTCTGAGACTCTGCTTTTGCCAAAAGTAGGGTAATTAAATTGCCTCATTAAAATGAGGTCTTATGACTATATTGTCCCCCATCTCTCTCAGGAAAACCTCTCTACCCTCTCTCTGACAGACTATCCCATCCAATCTTTCCCCTTTCACCCTATTTGATGAAACTTTAGCACTTGGTTTGTTACCCACCAGTATTTCATCTACTTTACAGGTAGTTTACTCCAAGCCCAATGGCTCGTGGAACATACAGACCGGCAATGCCCTGAAGCAAAGGCACATTCTGGATGACAGCAATCCATGCTACCCTTCCCAATGAGAGCGGACACTGGGGATGTTGCTAAGCACACCCATGAGCGCACCTGAGAAGCGGAAAACAGCGGGCAGAAAGCAAGAGCACAAAGAGGCAGTGCACACCATCCCAAGCCAAGTTTCCTGGCTCTTCTCCATGGCACCCTGCTCATCTTTCCTATAAGCTTCAGACCTGCTTTCTCTTTGTATTTTACGCTCGTAGGAAGCGTTTGGCTCTGCAAGCCAAAATCTGCTCCTCTTCACTCTGCAAAGGACCCACACCCCTCACGCAGACCTCTGCTGTAAGCCAAGGTGAAGGAGCCAAGGTCTCACACATGTCTGCAAATCATAATACTAGGACATATTTTGTCACTGTTATGTGGGAACATCCCATGCTGTGGATGCAAAGGTTGGAAATCAACTGCCACCTGACCAGCCCTTCGCGGCACCCCACTCCCAGCCCCGCCGCCCTCGGCTGCCCCACGCCCTGGAGAGGCAATGGTGGCTGCACAGAGCTGGCCGTACTCACAGCACGCAGAGACAGTAGACTCCCGGGATGCTCTCGCTGTCCCGCAGCAGGTAGCTGCCGTCGGTGCCCGCCGCCAAGAGCAGCTTCTCCCCAGCCTCGCGGGTGATGGCCCCGTGGTAGATGGGCAGCGCGTCCATGCTGAGGCCGTCTCCCACCGTGGGCAGCTCTCCTTGTGCACGGCACCGACTCCGACTGCTCCTCAGCCGTGTGCTCCCCTCCGCATCTCTGTCTCGGTGGCAGATGTAAACAGGATGTGTTCACACCACTAAAGCCTCTGCACTGGTGAGACAGCGTTGAGGGAAGAGTGAGGAACAAGCACAACTTTTTTGTGGGTTTTTTTTCCTTTGCCCCTTTTTGTCTTCCTTTTTGGCAGGCTGTAACATCCTCACAGCATCACAGCTTGCGCGCAGAGGTGTCATTTCACAGCCTGTTCTTGCCCATGCGGTTCCCCACTTGGCAGGGACGTGACATGATGAAGTGTATGATGGCTGCAGGCCCATGGCCTCCGTGGGTTGGGGTGGGGAGGCCAGGACCGTGGCACCACTGAGAGACACTGCCACAAAGTGCTTGCCTCCTCTGGCATTAACCCAAGGAGGGACAAAAAGGAGGGAAGCAGGACTCCAAAGACCCTCTGCAAAGCAGGGATTATTTTTTAACCTCTTATTTTTTAAATTCCCAGGGATGAGAAACCAGAGGGAGCAAGCTGGCCTCACTGTCCCCACCTTGCCCGGCTACTCACCCCAGGCCACGGGCATCGAGCACAACGCCTGCTCCATGGCGGCTGGTCCAGCACCTCATAGACACTAGGTCCTGGCAGATTCACCTCATGAGTGGCTATTTCTTTAGGCTTTGGTGGTAGAAGATGATCAGAGGGCTGGAGCCCCTCTCCTATGACGAAAGGCTGCGAGAATTGGGCTTGGTCAGCCTGGAGAAGAGGAGGCGCCGAGGAGACCTCATTGCAGCTTTCCAGTATCTGAAGGGGCTACCAGGGTCCTGGGAGAGGACTCTTTACAAGAGCCTGTAGTGATAGGACAAGGGGTAATGGGAACAAATTGAAATCAGGGAGGTTTAGATTAGATATCAGGAAGAAATTCTTCCCAGAGAGGGTGGTGAGGCACTGGAACAGGTTGCCCAGAGAAGCTGTGGATGCCCCATCCCTGGATGTCTTCAAGGCCAGGCTGGATGAGGCTTTGAGCAACCTGGTCTAGTGGAAGGTGTCCCTGCCCATGGCAGGGGGGTTGGAACTAGATGATCTTTAAGGTCCCTTCCAACCCAAACCATTCTATGATTCTATGATTCTATGATTTAATCACTGTTAATGTCAGGGGTGCTCATTATTTCTGCTTGGAGGCAGGCAACAACCTCAGTGAAGGCAAGGAGGCCCCTTTACATCCTTCCTGACACCATCAGTGCCACTGCCGCCTTTATGTGGTGCGTGAGCGGGCAGCCAAAATCCAGAGACATGTATGAAAAAGCCATTTCTCTCACCTGCTGTGGTCACAGACGTTTCCTCAGCACGCTCGTCACTTGAAAGCTCCCATACACACACGCTTGCAAATGGCTCTGTTTGCAAACAAGTGGAAAAACGTGCTTTTATACCCCTGTAGATATTTCCACCCATGGAAAAACCAAGCGTGTTTCCTGGCGCTGAGCAGCACCACAACCATTCAACCATGGCCACCGGCCCAGCCCCTGCACTCCCCTGGTGAGCCCTGTTCTCACATCTGGGCATCCAATAACTCATAAAATAAAGCAGTAAGTATGGGTTGTGCTAATGATTGATTCGTTTTAAATTGAGTTTGCTAGCAGGACAGGGCAGAATGAAATCATCTCATCCAGGTCTTCACAGAACGCAATGTCCCAGTTGAAGTTAAGGATGGGGGAAAAAAATAGCTCTCTAGATACACACATTTCAGGAACAAAAAATAAAGTAAAAAAACCCCGCCGAAAATAAGGGAGGGTTGTTTTCCCTCCTCCTTTTAAGTTTCAATCAATCAAAATGGTTTCTCTTGATTGTTTCACAGTGCGTGTCTTTCAGTTCTGACCTTTAATATAGTTTTTCCTTGAAAATACATTTTTTCCAACTAGCTTTAACTTCTCTTTTTGAAGGATGGGCATTTCTCACCAGCCAGTCACAGGGCAGCTCGCACATGGGACACCCCACCGAAGTCACTGACAGCAAAGATGCAGCTTTCCGAAGCACTCTGAGACTTTTGTCCCACAGGGAGAGCCCAGCAAGCGGCTGCCCCCCCGTCCGTCACTTGTGGGGTGAGAAGGCGGCAGAAAACCTCAGCTGAAGAGGGACCGAAAACTTCCACCACCGTGTTTATAGGTTTTCTATCTTGTTACCCAGGTGTTCATGGCCCTGTTTACACCAACCTGGGGACTCAGCTATCTTGCTCATGTTGTTAAACTAGTTGTTAAAGTATTTGCAGAAAAAAAGTAGAGCTGCAGCCTACTGCAAATGTGATTAATGTGGGTGGTGACAAGGTGTAAGCAAAGCACTGTTCCCTCGTAAAGCTGCTGCCTATTTTTTCTCCTTTTCCAAACTATCTGTACCCCTGGGGATTCCATCTAACGGTCCCATTTCTTAACCTATTCTCAGTATTAAAAGCTGATTTTCAAAGTGTATGTGTAGTCAGCTGGAGAGGTAAAACAAACAGAATCATCCAATTCTGTAGATCTCATTGCCCTGTTCATCAGACTTCAACTAAAGCATAGGTAGAAAATCACAAAACTTGACTGAGAGATACTGTCTTAATCGGGGAGTCACCACATTACCAGGCCAGCCTGCATGTTCCCAGCTCCTTGATAAAGCAGTATCTATTGCTCTAAAAGAGCTGTAAACACCCAAATATGCTTTTGTCAGTAAGAAATACATAAAACTCCAGCTACTAAACCCCAAAGCCCTGGCTTCCATAGAAATCCCTTTGTAACCACATTGACTAGGGGACACAGGGCTTTAAAGAAGAAGTGGAAATGCTGAATTCTGGACCAAGGGACACTAAACAAGTGTTAAAGCACCAAGCAGAATAAAACAAATCAAAGGGCACAGGTGCTTCCTGGGCTAAGAGAGAAGCCGTGACACTGCTAGCACAGCTCTGTACCGTACCACTGAGGCTGGAGAAATCCTCCCTTCTCCCAAATAAGCCATCTTCACTGCAGCTTTGCGCTGTCGGCACCCAGTCAGACTCACACCGACTGCTCCATTTTTATCCATTTAATCTCAGACCTCTAAAGTGTTGTTTGCCATCGTATTTCCTACTGCTGCATAATCGCAGTGGGGCTGAGAATGCAAACTACAAAATAGAGCAAGAAGCTCAGGAGAGTAGGAGAAACAACAGAGAACCAAGACTCAAAGGGGTGCTGCTCTCATTTGGACTCAGTCCCCATTGCCTTCCACTGAAAAAAGTGATTTCTTTAAGCACCCCAAGCCTTGCCCTGTAGGATGCTGGACATCTCTTGTTTTCTTGGAGTATTCAGCATATTCTGGATATGACAGTTTTGTGCCTTCACTAAATCAATCCAGCTAGCAGTCCCAGCAGTGTACTATAAAAAATTTATCTAAAAAATACATGAAGGAAAGGAAGCATTTAAAAGTGCTCTGATGTATTTGGTCATGAAAAACAGGCTTAGAAAGATAGGCCTGCATAGACCTCTTGGGTCATCAAGTCTACTTCCCTGCTATCTTAGTCAAACACATCATATAATCCCTTTCAGAAACTCATTATACTCTATCTTAAAAGTAGCTTGAGGTTTGTTGTTGTTGTTGTTTCCACTGTTCTCACTGGAAAGCAATTGCAGAACTATTCTGTTGTTTGGAAACCTGCTTCCAATTTCCATCCTAAATTTATTCATGACCAATTTATACTCATTTGTTCTTGTGCCAATGTTGTCCTTTAGCTTAAATAGATGTTTTCTCTTCCTTGAGCTTATGCCCATGCAGTATTTATAGTAGCCTCCCTCAGCCTTCATTTTGCCAAACTCCTGTCACACTTAGGCTCTCCCTTTCTCTGGTCACTCTAATCATCTTTTTCAGTAGCTTCCCAAAAGTGAAGTGAATAATTTGTGAATAGTGTGCGCTATCCTGGATGATTTCTATGTGCCTTATACACTGTTATCAGCATTTCATTACCCTGGTGAAAATAGCACACTTCGTATGTTCTGTGTCTTTCCCCTCCTCATTCTTTTCTTACCTATGAGCATGCAGGTATAGTAGAAACCTGGTTAACAAGACTCAGCTGCATGAACTTGCAGTCAAATCCTTCTGAATCTCATCCAATTTATCCTGTCCTGGTCCTCAAGGTCACTCAGTTGTTCCTAAATGAGAGTTTTATTCATCTCTGCAGTGATAGTACCTCCCTCCCTTATGCCACAGGTAAATTCCATTAGTACATGCTTATTTTTTATGGGATCATCATTAATAAAAATGTCAAATAATATCAGGCCCAAGACTGATGCTTGGGAAGCTCTACTACCTTCCTGCAGTACTGATCTTCTCCTGCTACTCACCTTCTTATTCACTTTTCAGTTTCCGTACATTTTAGCTAATAATTTCCCACATGGCACTGTGCCAAATGCTGTACTTAAGTTTAGATAATTAGCTCTAAGCACTTCCTTTGTCTAGAAAAATCAGTTATGATGATATTTCAGGCACCGGAACTTGTAGAAGTACCTGAGAAGTGGAGGTAGGGGAGACAAAATGAAATTACTTTAAGTTTTTTGAACACCTGCAAAGATTTGGGCTGATTTTCATCTTCAGATGAGCTGCTTCATTCATCCCTAGCGATGACATTTTCATACGTTGTTGAATTTTATAACAATTCTGAATATTATAACACTAATGCAAGAGCATCATTAAAATTCTCAGATATTGTTATTTGACCGAAAATAAGAATGACCTTCAAGACCTTTATGAAATTAATGCTACTGCAGAACTGTTATAGGAAGGCCTTGTATAAAGGGCTATAAAGTAAGATAAAAAGTAAAATGCCTGTATTGGGAGTTTTGCTGATACAGCAGTATTCTCGTAAATGCCACCCCTGCAGAAGCACTGAAAAAGCAGCTTCAGAATCAGCAGCTATTGCAATGTTTTTGAAAAAATATTTAACTGGCAAAATGCCACATTAAAACACAGCTAACTTTAAATACGATTTTCATTATTTCGTGTCACTTTCATTTTTAGTGTAATCTAACAAAATATTCAGAACAACTGTATCGAACACTATCTGCAGACAGAGACCTGCTATTCACAGAAGAAAGTAATGCTGAGATTCAGTAAAGCACTGGTTATTCTACAGAGTATCTGCAGAGCCACCATTATCATGTTTCCTTTTTGAGCTGAAATTAAAGAGGTTGGAAAAAACAGGCTACATTTAGCAAATGTGTAATTAGCTGTAAGATTCTGAGCATCAGTACAGAAGGAGAATCCAAAGAAATTTTGGCTTAAAGTTCACAGATTAGCATATATTTTCTACAGCCTCTGCGTGACTCAAGATATTCCATGTATGTTGCTTGTGGGGAAAAAAAAGACGATGGTTATATTAAATACAGTTTGGATGCAGGTGCAGATTCCAGCTTCGTACTCCAGGATTCATACATTGTTCAGATTTCATTCACTTTGAGAAAGGCCAACCTCTAAGACTGGACTGTCACAGACCTGCTCAAATGTTTGGGTAGTTATGAGGATGTGGGCAGTTATGCAGATCCAGGCTTTTACCCCATGAAATTAAACATACAGCCCATGGGAAATCTTACCTCCGAATACTAAGTCCTCAAGTGACACACCAGCTACCACGGGGACTTCTGTACAGTGTTCAGAATTTGGAAAAATAAATTGTCACATCACCTGGAAATTGGGTGTTTGGTGCCGTCAATTGGAGTTGATTCTGGTGGGAGGACTGAGAATACCAAAGGTTATGGACCTTTATGAATGAAACTCCTTATACTCATCAACATTTCTCTTCTGAGCACAGGTAAATTCATGCATACCGTAAGTGACGACATTTCACTGAACTTCAACAATATTATTTCCTCTGTGTGGTCTCACTGCTTACCTGTGCAGTTGTTTTGAATGCTTTGCGAGTGAGATAACACTAAAATTGAAAGTTACATAATATGGCAAAATTCATATTAAAAGTTATCTGTGTTTTAATGCGGTTTCTTATACCGGTTACTATTTCATACTCCTTTTCTCCAGAAGCATTGCGACAGCTGGCAATTTTGCAGCTGCACGTGCATTACCGATCGGAGATGCCATTTGCGATAATGTCAGCATAAGCAAAACTACTCGCAGGAGCTTGCACTTTTTTATTTTCTGCTATTACTCCTTCAACAACCCTTTCCCATAAAATTCGGCAATGCACAGGTAGTCACAAGCATTAGGCACCCACCTGCTTTGAGGACCAGGACCTCCATGGCTTTATGATTCAACTGAATCAACTTCAAAGTCGACAGGGTGAAATCATATAATGACACTCTCAGGGTGGAGTAAATGTCTATGCTGGAGTCCTTCCTGGACACATCCCTGTGCGAGCAAATCTGGACTTGAATATAAGCTTTAGAAACTAGATTTTCACACAACACACGCGCAGTACTTAAAATTTATTTGCTGACATCCCATCCTAGTTCCTAACGGACATTTATCTGAATTACAACAGCACCGTGTAATTAGGCATAAATAAGGGCCTTTGTTCTGGAGGGGAGGAAAGTTTATCAGTTCTGAACCATATGCAATTGCGTGTCTAATCTCTGCCTGCAATTATTTCAAATGCACATCCAGATGATCGCATTTATATTCATTCCGAGATTCACTGAGTTTGAGGCCAGAAGGGATCATTATACCATCTGGCCTGACCTCCTGGATATCACAGGCCATTACATTTCCCCAATTACCTCTATATTGAGCCCTGTAACATGTGTTTGACTAAAGCATAACTATTTTTGACTAAAGCTTATCTCCCAGAAAGGCATCCAGTCTTGATTCAAAGCCATCAAGAGGAGAGAATCCACTACTTCGTGGGTACTTTGTTCCAATGGCTAATCACACTCACTATTAAAAATGTAGGTCATGCTTCCAATTTGAATTTGTCTCGCTCCAGATTCCATTTGCTGGATCTTGTTATACTTTTCAGAGTTAAGTTAAAAAGCCCATTGGTGCCCATTATTTTTTCCCTGTCTAAGTGTTTACTCTCTGGAGTCAGGTCACCTCTCAAATATTTTGTTTTGGTTTTTCTAATAGGCTTCACTGAAAAAAGCACAAGGTAAAGTGTTTTCTCTAGTCCTTCTTGTCTGCCTATTTTTATTTTACGTGGTATCTCTCCCAGCAGTGCCCAGCCCTTCTCATGGTGCCAACAAAGCTTGCAAGGAGTGTGGAGGAAGCACACTGCCCTGGGAGCACATTCTCAATTGCTTTCTTGTTACAAACCTCTGGTCTGTAACGAAGTCTCTCCTTCCTACTACACAACTGTAGGGTGAGGGACACTATACTGTGCTGAAGTTTCATTGTGCTGGTTTTGGCTTGGATAGAGTTAATTTTCATCATAGTAACTAGTATGAGGCTATGCTTTTGTTTTGTCCTGAGAAGAATGCTGATAACGCTGATATTTTAGTTGTTGCCAAGCAATGTTTACATTAAGCCAAGGATTTTCAGTTTCTCATACTGCCTCTGTGTTCGGGAGACAGAGCCAGAACAGCTGACTCAAACTGACCAAAGGGATATTTCATGCCATAAGACATCATGCTCAGCATATAAGTTGGGGTGAGTTTGCCAGGGGAATTGCTGCCTGGGCATTAGTCAGCCTGTGGTGAGCAGTTCTATTACTTGGGGTTTTTTTCCCCTGGGTTTTCTCTCTCTCTCTTGCCTTTTTTTATTGTTTTCCTTTACATATTAGCAGTAATAGTGTCTTTTTTTTTTTTTTCCCCCAATTATTAAACTGTCCTTATCTCAACCCAAGGGTTTTCAGACCTTTTTCCTCCAATTCTCTCCCCCATCCCACAGGGGAAGGGAGGAGGTAAGCACGCAGCTGTGTGGTAGTTGCTGACTGGGGGTAAATCTTGACATTCATAAATACAGAATTCAGTATCTCCCATTTGATCCCAATGGGACCAGTTTATTGTTTTTCCGGGTTTCTTTTATGACTGTACTCATCTCATCATCCTATACTATCAATTTCTGGTGATGCGCAAACTGCTTCACCAAAAACCAAATATTACTCATGGCAAAATAAAAATGCACTGTGTGCACAATCCTGTTTCCAGCTTGAGTTTCTAATATTTTGAGATTCCAGTCATAAGTCTACCTGTAACAGCACAAAGGGAAAATATCTGAGACAGATTTTTTCTTTTAAATTTTTAGGTTTTAGGTGGTTTATTAATCAGGTTTAAACTAAATATTAGAGCAAATAGTTCAGTACAGCCCTGCATGTATTCTCTCTTTGCACTAAGAAGAGATTTTTCATTTCATAAATCATTCAGAATCTACTGTGATGATGTTACATTGGTCTCAATACAGAGAAATTCACACACACATACTTCCACTCAGAGTATTTTGTATAGAGAGCCCACCGGTGGTGGACCTCTCTGCATGCTCAAATCCCAAACCAGGCTGTCAGCAAAACAGACACGTTCTCAATAAGGAACATACTCTGGTTATACTAGCTGTTCTTTGAAAGTTTTGTCTTAGTATTTTGGGCATAGATTGCTTTTCTGGCCTGTGTCACAGATATCAGCAACAAGAAAAACTACATTTTTGTCCTAAAAAAAAAAAAAAGACAAACCAGAACTGAAGGTGTGTGTATACACACACACACACGTGGTGATTATTTATTTTATAACACCTGTGCATATTAAATGTCTTTTTTTTGATCCTGAAAAATGCCCTCATTAAGCTTTATCTTTTCTCAATGGACAGCAATAGTTACTTTGCTTCAGCCCAGGAAAGAAAACCTGCTTTGGACTCAATGCCAGGCTGTACCATCAGATCTACAAGCTACACTGATAGCAAGATGATTAGTAGTTCTAATCCTGTTCTGACTGAAATCAATAGCAGAGCTGTCCTGCTTGTAGCAAGAGCGAGAGTGGGTGAAACTTCTCTCGGCAGACAACAGGAAGCATGATGTTTTTGGAGAGCAGCAATCTTTAGGCAAGGACTACCCAGCATTCGACTTCTGGTTAGACCCTTCCCGTGCTGCACGGTGTGCAGCACAGATTAGCAGATCTGGCATCTCTAAGCAGCACAGTGAAAGTCTGTGGGTGGACTAAACCCACGTCCTTTTCATTTCCCTATTGATTGCAGACTAAATCAAATACAGCAAGAGAAAAGAGCAAATGAAATCGAGCTCGCCAAGACAACAACATTTACATGCCAAGAGAAGCTCTTACTCCTCAAATCATTGTCATGGCTCTGTGCAGTCAAAGCCATTCCCTAAGGCAGATGCGGGTTTTTCAAAGGTTAGAAGTTAAGCAGATGAAGTCTGGGTGATCCACGTATCTCCAGGTCACTGCTTTTGATCCATAGCAGATGGGTAACCTCCGAGAGCCAGCACCCTCACTCAAGTACCTCCAGACAACGGTTTCATGGCATGCGTTGGCAGCCCTGTTGGTTGGGAAGCTCTCCCCCAAGCATGGCTGAACCCTTCACGTCAGGGTCAAGGTGAGCGAGAAGAAAAAGATGAGGAAGACTGTGGTGGCTTGCTGCTCTATTTTAAGATAAACAACAATGTCCCAGGGACCAAGACACAAAGTCTGCAAGGCTGAAAGGAAAGCTTTTTCCTCCCTTGATGGGTATCTTGGCCTGTACATTACACCCGAGTTGAGTTGGCAATGGCAAGTGGGGAGCAGGGAAAAGCTTAAGGCACCAAAGATGCCATCCTTCCTAGTGTCAAAGGGGTTTTAATTGTTTTAAAAAAAGTTTTAATTGGAGATGAAACTTGCTGTTTGGCGTGGCAGAACATACCCACATAAGGTTGCTAGCAGGTCTGCGTGAGGTGAGTCCCAAGTCCCAGCCAGAGTAAAGAGCACCCTGCAAGGCTGCTGCGCCTGTGGGACTGGCTCCTAGAAACCAACTATGAAGTACTTCACACCGGAGTTTTGGTTTATCTGTATGTCATCATCGTGGCTCCCATGAGGATGGTGTCTAAGCATCCTGATGGTGTCTGGAGACAGCACCCTCATCCCGACCTCCTTGTCTGGGTGAGATCAGGCTCCCCTCTCCCTGGGACCTCAGGTCTGCAGGTACCAAGAGCCCTTTTTCTGAGGGAACTGTCCTCAGTGATATAACGAAAACCCTCACAGTGGTACAAGGAAAATGCATATGAAAAAATAGAGACCAGGTCAGTTAAATTTTTGCCCAGTGCTTATCACAAATCCCCTTACAGCAAAAATGTTAGCTGTGTCTGAACAATTTGCACTCAGGCTTTCCAACCTGTAGTTCAAAAAACGTAAACATTGGGCCATTAAGATTTAATTGCTTTTTATATTCTTCGTGGAAGCTTTTACTATGAACTATTCATAAGCACGCTCAGGGCTGTCCAAAAAACACATTAGGGCTTCACTTGCTGAGGAATGCACTCAGGAACATTTTCAGGCACCAGGTTACAGTGACCTGCTCACCAGAGAGACCCCAGCCCTTCAGAGAGACCCCAGCCCACTTAGCAGGAGCAATGCAGGGGCAACAGGGCAGGCAGGGACCCCGCTGCTGCCTGGTGAGGATACAGTGCCAGACCTCTGCCACTCGGACCATAGCAGGTACATTATTCTTTTGCTGCTAAATGTAGGTGTTTGATTTCAATTTCCTGCTCTTGTTTGGCAGATTAAACAGGCAGAAAACTCCTGCCTGAAATTTTTTCCTACCTCACAGAGCTCTTCATCAAATATGAGGAGTTTTTCCCCCACCAAGATATTGTAGTGAAAATTTTAAGGCAAAATACAATTCTGACCTTATTTTCATTTAATTAGTTTTTATCTTAATATTTCATAAAATATTTTTGTGTTGTTGAAATTCCTTCTTTACTATTCTTCCTGCAATATGTTCCCCCCACCTTTTCTAATAAATGGTAGAATAAACCTGGCAGATTTTAGGGCATCTTTTTTTATTTTTTTTAATAGCTCTTCCAAAATTTCCTCAGTTTTTACAAAAATTTCAGAGATGGAAACCTAACTCCTTTACTCGATGATAGCATGTATATATTTAATTGTGAGAAATTACTGAGTGAAAAAAGGAAAGACAAATACAAGAATGGAGATCATTCTAGATAGCATGTTTCATTTATCAGAAAAAGGGGACAGCCACTGAAAAATAAAAGAAAACCAACAAAACATGTGCTTTTCCTTTGACTGAGCCATGTCCAGATTACAAGACAGTGGAAATGTGGAAATCAGAAGGCACGATACCCCTTCTGATTCAGCCTTTGTAACGTGCTCATTTGCCTTCATCTTCAAGAAGAAAGAACTGATGATTAAAAACTCCCCATGTTCCTCATTAGTCACAAGAAGGTTAAAGTAACTTTCATGGAGACAACATTATGTGCTTTCTTTACATGAGTTTAAGTCTGATTCTTCACTTCCAATGGCAAAGATATGTAAGGACCAAGTATTTTTAGTACCACCATATCAAAATTTAAAAGGTATCATAATCCATTTGTTCTACACCGTTGCTGCTCTATTAATGCAGCCTTGATCGGGGGAAATCTAATAACATGAAACTAGATCACTAAGTTTTGACCACTTTCTTCTCAGTTTCCTTCAAGGGGTAAAGAGCTGGTTTACTGAACACTTTTTAAATTACATTCACTGAAAATTATACAGTAAAACTCATTCAGAATATTATTTCTTTATAGAGAAAATGTGAAATTACCTAAGCCTAGAGCAGCATCGGGAACAACATAATGAGCCTTTAGTATTGCAATCCAGATCACCTGCTAGTAGATATCACCATTTCTCCAGAAAATAGCACCCACTAGTATATAATGTGCATCCACCTTTTCACCGCCCAGAGGTAAGATTTGTTTCCTTCCCTTCAGCTCATTTTCCCTGTTAGTACAAACTCTGCTTTTCCTCTGCCTCTCTTCCCCTCGCTGAACATTACCTCCCACACCTTTGCTGTGCTGTCCTCAGCTTCAAAGAAACAGAAACCTCCAGGCAGCTATAAGAAATAAAGTCAGCCCTCCAGTAATAGCTCCTGGTCTAGCCGAGATGGTGGCATTACTGTATTTTCTCACTGTATTTAGCTTCCCTGGCACTTCCCCCGCGACAGGCAACGCGTCCCCTTCCACCGTGATAGACTGCAGTCAGGCTGAGCAGGCACAGATGCGGGAGAGGGAGAGCGGAGCTGAGGCACCATGGGTTTCTCTAGTTCTACCTATTTATCAGAGCACTTTTATGGTCCCTGTCCAAGCTCTATCTAAGCACTACAGGCAATTAAAGGCTGGCTCTGTGGGAGAAGGATTTCATTTTGCAAGAGAACAAGTAGAACAGCGATAGCTCTCATGGATTAAAGCGACCAACCAAGCCAGTGCTGGTCCCTCACCTTCCTGAGTGTTTGTTGCCCAGTTAGACAAAACAGAGATCAAAACTCTATCCAGGTCAAAGGATGAAGACTGCTGTACCTCCACAAACTACCGAAGGAATGCACTTTGAGTAAAACAATTCTGACAAAAAAGTGTTTGTGAAAGAGTTTAAGCTCCCTCCATGTAAGATGCAGCGCATTGTCTTGCGTATACATTTCTAAATAACATGTATCTCACACACAGATTTCAGTCATCACACAGCACTCATTTCCAGCAGGCATTTGTAGATGTGAGCCTGTGGCCTTTTCAGTTTGCAACAGGTACCCCAGGGTCATGAGCTCAGCCTGTTTTTACAGAGAGATCACCCAGCAAACCATGCCATTTCATATGAAGACCAAGAAATTATTTTCACTATCAAAAAAACTTTGTAACCTTGCTTAAACCATTGTTTTGTTTCATTTCTTCCTCTTCCCCTCAAATAGTCTTTTGGTCCTTTTTTTGCACAGGTCTTTTACAAAGATGAGATTAAACACAATGCTGTGGCTCAAATACGTAAGACTCATCTGCTCTGGCTGCAAAGATGTTCAGCTACAACCTCCTCTTGATTGCTTGGGCAGGATATGTGAAAAGAAAGAACCTAAAGTTCCAGAACTACCAAAAACTGAATAGTGGCCCAATTATTATCCAAAAATTGGAAAGGTCATCAGCCCCACCCTAAATGTTGGGGTTTTTTTTCTTAAAGCAGTAGTTCAGGACATAATTTGCTGACAATCATAACCATAATGTTATTTAAATTGAATTCCTTCTGAATGTAAGTTACTGCCAAAGTTTATTGAGCTTACTTTAATGCCATAATGGGAGATTAAAAATTAAACTATCATTTTAACTATTTTTATAAAGGTTACATTAGTACATTTCATTTCTTTATTGCTTTACTGAATGTCAAGGTGCAGAGCATGCAGTGAAGCCTGACAGTGACTAAGAGATCTAAAGGTCATGTTGTGTACATTTGCCTCAAAAGTTCAACCTTTGTCTTACCTACAAAATAATTCACAAATTACTGCCTACAGCAAGAATTAATAACGGAGAGGTCATCCACACCCAGAGCACCAGACACACCACAGGAAATCCTGACATGGGGAAACCCGCTAGTCCTCAGGGATGTCTTCCCATCTGAATATCAGTGGTGGTTTAGAGTGACACACAGCTCACCTCTGCCTACGTGGAGTGGTTCGATCACACAGCAAGGTGCCCGCTGCCTCTGGCTGAGCGCGTTCAAGTTGTAGTTGGAGTGTGAGGAGTATGTCAGCACTCCCTTGGATCTCCAGAGCCCTGGAATCCTTCTGAGGGCCAGAGTAATAATAAATATTAATAAGCAAATTAACTATTAACAATAATAAAACACATGATGGGTGATAACATAATAGGTGAAAACAGTAATAAATTCACATTGAAGAATGTGTCTGCTCTAGTCTTGCCCCGAGCACCCATACATGTCCTTTTTTTGTCATTAATGTACCTTAAGATAATAATTTAAAAATTAATTTAAAATATGCATCATCAGTTGAAAATATTTTTGTCCACTTCAGAAGAGAAAAAATCGTCATAGCAGGGTTTAAATTGAATTAAGAAATGAAGTATTTGGTTAACAGAGCACTTGACTTTTATTACAGATGAGTATATCACTGTTATTGCAGTTTTAATCTTCCCGGAGTTTTTTCACGAGCAGCTCTGAAGTCATTAGTGCTTGGGCACGCTTTAAAATTCAGGATCTAAGTAGAAGCAGGACAGGGGGCTCATTTCTGACAGGATGGGGAAAGGTTCCCCCACACCACTGGCAGCACTGGAGCTGCTGGGTTTCACCCAGCAGACTGTGCTATGAGCTCTGCAAGCCAAGTTGCTCACCATTGCATCAAGAGGCATCACGGGGTCTGACACGGAGCTTCAGCTGAAGGAAGAGGTCATCTGTGATGACTGTAGAAACCAGCGTTCTGCTGAGAGAAAGATCACAGACAAGGTGGGCAGGGAAACACAATCCTCCTCCTTTTCTCCACTGTTTCTGCCTTCCCTCCTCACCAGGTCCTGCGCCTTTGAGCCTCCCACCCCACCATGGGTGGCTGAGGGATCCTGCAGCTCCAACCCCTTTGGCACCCACCTGCACAAGGGACAAGGATGGGTGCAATGCAGGCTGCCTTCTTGCAAGCCCTGGGAGCAGAGGGGCCATCGCTGCCAGCCAGCTGCCCTTTGCACGGGGCACCAAGAGTCTCGGGACAACACCTCGTGCCTGCACCTCCTTGAGCAACAACAGCAACAACCTGCAAACATCCCACCTATGCAGAGCCTCCCAAGCCCCGGATGTCAAAGACAAAGGCTTTAGCGGCGACGTTTATGCCGTGGGAGCTGTATAGGGGTGGGAGCTGGGTAGGGATGAGACACGCTGAGGCCCCTGGTAGGGTGACCTTTTCTGTCACTTCTTGCTTTACACCATCACCACCAGTGTAACGGAGAGCAGAAACTAGAAACGAAGGAAATTCTGCACAACTGGCTGAAAGCACAATACAGCAAGACGTAAAAATCCACCTGACCCCCTGTCCAAGCAGCATTTCGGCTGTGCACTGCGGCTGCCTGTCCACTCGCCATCGCGTGCTCTGAGTGGTCCCCAGAAAGCAGCTCCCACGCCTTGTTTTTTGAGATGGTGTGGTTTCCGTTCGTTTCTTTTTAATTTTGGTGTTAGGAGGTTTGACATAAATGCAAAGATGATCAACTGAAAAAAACAAAACAAAACAAAAAACCTGTTGCACATCCAGACGACGGGGGGTGCAGAGCTTTGGCCCTGTGAAAACCAGGGTGCCAGAAACTTTTCGCGCGTTCTGCAGAAGACAGCACAGGACCACCTCCGAATGCACTGAGCCTTGCTTTCAGCTAAACCAAAACTGGGTTGCTCTTGCCATTTGAAACAGGGGTTTTCTCCAGTGGGGAGGGAGTATATTGCTCTATATTTCTTACGACATCCTTTTTTTGTCCATTTTCTTTATGTATCTGGCTTATCTTCCTATTTTTCCAGCTTAGTCTTCTTCATAAGCTTTCTAAGGGCCTGGACATCTTTGTACATTATCACATAAAATGGCCTGCTACTCTTGAATATGCTTAAACTTGAGAAGTTTATTCTCAATTTGACATCCTAAGTGAATCAAGGTAATTTTTAGACCGAGAAGTTTTTCTTTTTGAATTTCAAATTTATAAAAGTCCTGTCAGTGGAACACATGGGCCTCGTAGAAACGCATGAGCCAAAAAGCTAAAATTCGGTAGGTGTTTTTTCTCTTGTACAATTTGTTCTTCATTACAACGATGCAAAACACAGGAAATGAAAATGAAGAAGAAAAATTAGAGTCTGGTTAGCAAGGGGGATATAACCTAATACCAACCACTATTATACTTCCACGTGCTGCTTAATGAATCAACGATACTGGCAGGAAAAGAGGTTGCTGGAGCCTGAGGCAGCTAATAACGGCGTGTAACGTAACATGCATTTCCCTTTAGGTGTCACTCTAAAAAGTTGGTATTCGCAATTTCTGTTCTAATGTAATGAGAGTGGAGGGTGATGCTGTCAAGATGAGGGATTTTGGCAGCACGGCATGAAGCTGCACGCAGGCAGTCAGTATGTTAGGTGGCCGGGCAAGGCGTCCCGGCACAGCGCTGGGGGCAGGATGGGCATCCCAAGGCTGTGCACCGGGTGGTGAGGGCAGGAGTGTCCTCCACGCCATGGCCACCGCAGGCAGGAGTGTCCCCCCCACCGTGGGCACCACCAGAGACCCTCCACCACCTCCAGCTGAAGAGATGTCAGATGGGTTTAGAAATGAGCATGTGAGCTGCTCACACAAGGCATAACAGAAAGTGTGCAAGCATCAGCTGCTCCCATCAGAGCCTGCACAGCCTGGAAACAAAAAGAGAATGAACACGAATAAAATGCGGCTCGTGGAAATGCCTCCTGGTTAGCAGAGATGCTGCAGGTGCTGTGCAGCACAATAGCATCCGCCTGAAAAAAAAACCCTTAATATTTGGCCGTATCTTCATGATGTATCACAACTCACGTATTCCTCCTACCCAGACTTTTGGCTGTCCTTTGGCCTCCACCTGGCAGCTTCCTTTGTACAAATTCAGGACCCTGTGGGGGCTGTGGTCGCCTCTGAGCACCACCATTCCTCCCCCATCTGTGGCTGCCTCCTGCATGCCTGGGTGTGCCCTCCAGAGCATCCACATTGGTATGTACAGCCTGTAATCAGCAGTGAAATACTTTAGGATCCATTTCAGTGAAGGATGTAAGGCTTGAATTGTATTATATTGTCTAGTAATTAATATTAAGAAGATATCCTGCACGGTGTAACAATAGCTGTAAAATTGCTTCAACTACATGGGATGCAGAGAGAATAAATTACACGATATGACCATTATTATTATTTTTGCTTTTTCTACTTCTGCTGTGCTAAATCTTGTAACATCCTTCACGAACTTACTTCCTCTCAAAATGACTTCTTGGCAGAAAATGGAACTACATCTCTAAACAGGACATCATTTCAGACTGAGCCAAGGACAGCCAGTTCAACTTTGAAGCACACCACTCCGAGCTGCTCCCTGCATGCCAGGGAGGAGCTACCTGCGCCGTTCCGTCTGCCAGATGCCACATCTGTGCAACGAGAGAAAATAAACAGGAGCAAATCGGAGGGTGCAGCACAGTACCAGAAATACCAAGTGACCTGGTGTTGTGGGGGGAATCAGGTTTAAAGACTAATTTCTTATGAGTTGCAATGAGAGAATCTTAATAATATTGCGATGGCAAAGGAGCATTGTCCCGCCACAAATCTCCTGTGCTCTTTCAAATATCAGTTCCACAGTGACAATAATCACAGCCACTGGTTTGTGTCCTTTGACTATGAGCCAGTTTATACAATTAATAACACATCCCTGCCCAATCAACAGAACGATCCGTCCTTGCCCCTAGGTACTAATCATGTGTCAAGACAATTAATTGCAGCGATGTACTATGTGAGGAAGGTTGCCCTTAATGTAAAATGTGGCAATTTTTCTGAAGGGCCCAAGGCAACGATCATCTGAACATCCTCCCTTACAGTAACACTACCCTCTCTAAATGAGAGAGGAGAACTTAGTCAACATGAGACCTAAAATCAAACCACCCTCTGGGTTCAAGCCCACGAGATCCGGAGCACCCTTCCACCTCCCACTGAACAGGATCGCACTCTCCAGCAAAGGTTACAATTTTCCACTTAGATTGGATCAAAAGTCTCCGGATAGCTAAATTTAAAAGCCAATTACCGCAACGAATTTTTATGACTGGGGTTTTTTCTCTCCCTCCGACTTTGCTAGCTCACAAGAAACATTTTCCTTGCAGAAGCTTGGTCCTGCACCAGGGAAGGTTTGCCGCTGATTTTCAGAGAAATGTGATCAGATCTTCTATTAGTCACCATATCGCTAGGTGTGTAATTGGGTGCAGATGAGGGAAGCTACTAGAAAGCCTGAGGATGCGGGCTTTGGGCATAAAAATGAGTCAATGTGTAAAGGTGTTCTGCGTTTCGCTTTGTTTTCTCTTCCTCATCTTTCTCAAAGTGAGAAAGACCGGGTCTGCCTGAGGACACCATCCCCACATCCCGACCCCCTGACATCTGCTTCTGGCACGGCTCCGCAGCGCACACCACGGCAGGGACACTCCTTCTCAGGCGAGGGGGCCAACTCATGTGATCGCAATTAGATAAGGAGCACCCACAACCCCCATTCCCCATCTGCAGCCCGGGTCTGCTGGCTGTTGGCAGGATCCCTCCTGCTGGGTGGGAACCAACCCTGGCAGCCAGAACCACGGCAGAGGGCTTGGTGACTGTGGAGTCGCTACCTCACCCGCCGCCTCACCTTGTATTTTGATTTTTCACTTTGACTCATTGCTCCCAATCACAGTTGTCATCAATAATAAGAGGTGCTGGGGCACATTTTACAAATGCGTGTGCTTAATCATCTTGATATCTGAGAGGAACCTTGTAGATAAGAAGGGCTGTTATCTCCATTTCACAGAGGCAACGAGCACCCTTCAGGGCTGCACAGGATGACTGCAGCCACACAAGGCTCCGGCAGCCACGTGCAGACATCCCATTGTGCAAAACCGAGGGGAGAAAAGGCCTTACAGTGCTGCAAGGGGTGGATTTAACCTCACACACCCCACTAGGACCTGGTGAGTCCCACCAAACCCGTCCATTACTGTAGACTCAAGAGAACCTTTCACCACTTTGTCATACCTCTCTTTGGCTCATCCTCACTAGCAAAGGACACAGTCAGCCTTCCTGGCTCCTTTGGTACGTGCTATTGCAGTCAGACCCTGCCTAGAAAGTGTTGTTCTCCTCCTCGTCCCACTGTGAAAGGCCACCCGTCCTAGTCATCGGTTTCTCTCACCTACAACAAATTGCACTCATAATGGGAGAGCCCAGGCAGAATTCCCCCAAGAGCCTGAAATGACATTTTTCAGGATCGGACAATAAAATGCCACTTGTGCTCTGTCTCTCATCTGTTCACCCTTTCGGTTAAGCTTTCACCCCGTGCATTAGAGAAATGAGTCATCTTTACCATCTCTCATGCACTCGCATTCTCAACACTTGCCTTAATCTTCAGTTTTTCACTATCACCTGAAATATATGCTCCTTAATCTCTAATATTACTTTATGGGGAAAAAACACTAAAAAATAAATCACAGTTGTAATGAGAAGCTTCCAAAGACTCTAATCTTAAAATGCACTCCTATAATAACACAGGGGAATCTCCACACTCAGTATTAAAAGGATAATTTTTCAGTGCATCCCCAGGTTCACAGATACACACAGCTCTTCATTTTCACCTGAAAATGACTCCATAGATTAACAGAGAGACAAAACTCAATCAAGCATGTCTGTCATTGCGATTATGGCCTGGCTGTAAAGCAATTTCCCAGAATGGGAGAGGACCATGATATACCTATCACAGCTTAAAAGCCTTCCTCATTGTGCCAGATTTGCATAACTTTATTCAGTGCTGTAGATTAAAGGTTCCAAAAAATTGTATTTGCCCATAGGGATGGGAAACGAGCAAAGCATTGCCACTGGAAGTAGTTTATCATTGGAACTGGGTTTTGCACCTGCAGAATTCATAGAATCATAGAAT
>NW_010266488.1:0-624 GCF_000690775.1 Eurypyga helias
TGCAGTCGGTCGGTGAGTGCGGAGGGCTGGGGGCTGCGCTGGGTTTGCAGGGGGCTCTCCGCTCGGCTGGCCGTAGGGCCAAACCCAACCCGGCGTCGGTCTGAACCACCCATAACCGTGGGGAAGGGATAAATCCATGACGTGGTAGGAAGAGCCAGGACTTGCTGGGGAAGAGCAGCCAAGGCTGAGGACGTCGGGGGCCGTGCGGGTGGGCATCTGCTCTTCTGCCAAGAGCAATGTTTGTGTTCTTCGGCAGCGGAAAGGGGCTGGCTGTGCTCAGGGACCAGAGCCTGCTCCCCGGCTGGCTCCCTGGCACAGCCCAGAGCGGTCCTTGGCTGTCCAGGAGAAGTCCTTAGCTACCCCTGCAGGGTGCTCAGTCCCTCAGCAGGCAGCACCCATGCTCCCAGGGTATCCCTCCTCCTTCTGTCTTCGCAGGAGCCGCAGGTTTGTCTGCTGGTGCCAAAATTAAGCTGGTGTCTGCCCTGGGGCCGCTCGGTGCATTAGCCGGTGCCAAGCTGTTCAAGGGGAAAACAACTCCAGGTGATGAACCCAGGTGAAGTGAAGAAGGTGCCTGAGCCTGAGGTTGCTGCCCGGGGCTGGGGAGGCCACACAGCACCCCCAGAG
>NW_010266488.1:679-2322 GCF_000690775.1 Eurypyga helias
GTGGTTTGCAGGTGAGGGTGTCGTGGTGGTTGGTGCGTGGTCGGGGCCAAGCACCTCTGGGATTCGCAGGGGTCCGGGAACAGACCCCAAACTTGCAGGATTTTCAGTCCTGCGTGCTCACTCCACGAGGCGCTGGCAGGGCTGTGGACGGGCTTGTTGCCTGCAGTTCACACACCATCATCGTTCGTACCCCTTCTCCCAATTTTCCCTGTCACCTGAACACCAGCTGTCGCTGTGCAAACCCCGCTCAGCTCTAACGATGGTGCGAGAGTCAGCTGCATCCTAACAGCAATTCATTTCACTCCAACACGTCCTCTCCCGTGCAGCCCTGGACACTCGCACGATGCGCCCGTGAGGTCTGGGGTGGTCGTGGCCGCACCGGGACGTGCGTCGTTTTGGATGCTCATCCCTCAGGCTGCTGGGAACAGCACGGGCACGATGGTTTTTCTGCTCGTGGTTCCCGTAGGTGTTTTCAAGGATGGTCCCCGATTCCTGGGCTTGGCGAGGCTACGCTGGCTGCGCCAGCATGGTTCAGGGTAGGTGTAAACCAGGTGCGTGATCCCTGAGTAAAGCAGCTTTGGTGGCTCTGGACACAGAGGAGCCTCAGTGACCTCACACGGAAACACGTGAGCCTTTCCCTGCCCTTCCTGGGAGCCACGTCAAGTGCTGTACGAGGGTCTCGGGCGAGCGATGCCGTTCCCAGGTGACTGTGGCTCTCGGGTGATTCTGGCGTTTCAGGGTGACAGAGGTGCCGCTCGAGCAGCCACCCCTGCGTTGGGTTTGTTTTAGCAACAACTAACCCCCTCCCGCCCCTTAAAATCTGTGATTCTGCTTTTAAACTGAGATTCCAAGGTGATACAGAAAATGAAGATATACTCTTTTATTAAGGTTAAAGGTCTTTAATCACTTTTCCAGAATACAGATACGATTCAAACAAAAACTATTTTTGGGGTCTCAATAATTCACTTATTAATACCATACATTGAACTCTATAAATTCTCATATAAGAAAAAGTCTTTTTAATATAGGTTATGACGCACTGGTGACCTATTTAAATCTTTTGAAGTAACACTTTGCAGTGATATAGCACCTTTTCATCACGGGGCTGCAAAGCATCCTACGGAATTTAGCCTCATAATGCCCAAACGAGGTAGGAAAGTCTGGCCAATTTACAGATGGGTACAACAGAGGTACAGATCGGCGAGGGATGAAACGTGAGGCTTCATCTATACAACAGTAGTGACGCGACGTGTCTGCCTGGGCTATATAATGAGTCAGTGGCTTAACGGGCGAAAGTCAAGAGTCGCCACCCGCACCCTTCACTTCAAGGAAGAAGTCTGGCTCCCAGCAGGTTGAAAAGCAAACTGCTCTGGCTTTTTAGGCTATAAATATGTGGAACAGCGAATGAAAAGTCCAAGACCTGCAGCCCTACGACCCTGGGCGAGTCGTACGTTGGCGTATCTAATAGTCGGCTACGAACCGCTAAAACTTCACCGAGCCCGAGCTCCTGGGGCCGCTGCAGTAAGTCGGAACAGCGGGCGGTCGGACCGGCTTTGTGTGGAGTTGTGCACTTGGGACGCATTTTGAGATTTGGTGTTTGATGCTTTGTTTAGCTTCACTGTTGAACGGTAACAAATGCCCTC
>NW_010266488.1:2352-6859 GCF_000690775.1 Eurypyga helias
ACCGACACCCTATCTCTGTTGAACGACCATGAGCTTAGTGAATGTTACGGTCTGATGGAAATTTAAATTCCGTGGCTGGAAAAATCCAGGCGCCTGAGCTCCTCCAAGCCGTTACGACTCTTAAAACCATTCTACAACCTCCCAGCGCTCCCCGGACCAGAGCTAGTACTGGTTTGATCAACGCAGCAGCATCTATTGATGAAAAAATGAAAAATAAAAATAACAAAGCCGTCGCAGATTTTGCAATTTGCCAGGAAACAGCAGCAGAACCAGCTCGGTGCAGGAACCGACACGCTTTTAGCTTCAGGGTCTCTCTAAGGATGTCCCCGCCTCTGCTAATTTTTCCTAATAGCATCCAACTGAGATGCTTTGAACGTAAACCGATGGAGCCTGGACGCTTCAATACTCCCAGTAGTTGTTCTTCCAGTGTACGCTCGCCCTCCAGCCTGGGACACCTAAGAGCATCCCACCACCCTAAGCTTTCCCAGCAACAGCTCCTCTGCCACCACGCACTCCATTATTACTCCATCTTTCTGGCACGTCCGAAATAGTCTCCTCGTAAAACGCCGTGCAACAGGTAAATTACCCAATGGAGGGGGAGGGAGGAAACTGGAGGTAAAAATGCAAGATCTCACAGCTCTGCCAGGTGCTGCGGGCGATGTGGGAGCCTCGGGATGAAGAGGGGACCTGCTCGTGCCAGCGGACAGACTGAGTAATTTCCCCTTTTACTTCAAAAAATCTGTTTTCTAAAAGAAGAGTTGGAGTCCACTTAACAAATAGAGTCATATTGTGCAAACCCGCTCTTTTCCCATCATTCAAGTCAGCCATTTCCTCCCGGGGAAGACGTAAACCAGTTAGTCCTACCTGCCCAACGCACCCGCAGCCGTCATGCTGGGCCAAGAGCTTTCTCAAGCTGCTGACTGCAGCACGGCAAGGGAGGAGGCGACCGCGTAGGGGCTGTCCTCGCCGGTTCATCTGCCGAGGACGAGAGGAAAAGCGGTGGCTCGTGCCCGCTCCGCTCCTACCAGCCACCAGCGAGGGAAGCCCGGGTTTCTGAGCGCGGCTCTACGAGGTGGAGTACACTTCCCTGGAACAGGCTGCCCGGAGAAGCTGGGGATGCCCCATCCCTGGGAGTGTCCAAGGCCAGGCTGGATGAGGCTTGGAGCAACCTGGGCTAGTGGAAGATGTCCCTGCCCATGGCAGGGGGTTGGAACTGGATGATCTTTAAGGTCCCTTCCAACCCAAACCATTCCGTGATTCTATGATCCAGCCTTGCTGCTCCGCAAACTCCTTCCTCCTCGGCAACGGTACGTGATTTTTACAGATTTTTGGCGCTCGTACTCGGTTACAAAACAGCTTCCTCAAAACCGTATCGCTTCTCTTGCAAAAGAAGGGAACAGCAACCCCTCGGTACCTCCAAACCTGTAATTTAAGTCCCGCAAGGCTGGCTGATCCCCGCTACCGGCACAGACCGTCCGTGAGCAGCTGTGGGCAGCAAACCTCAGTTCTGCTCTGCGAAGAACGTGTCAAAGGGATGACACATGAAAGAAAGAGGGGGATGACCTGTTGTGCTGATGGGAGCAAAACTCCAGCCCGGGCAGTGAGCACGGGGCCGGTGGATGAGGAGAGCACTGTGAGGATTTTATACGCCAGCCTCTGCTCCGGTTTCTTTAAGGCAACAGAGAAACTATTGCTCGCGGGATCGAGAGGCGTTACTGAGATGTTACCAGAACCCAAAGGCTTTATTGCACATCCAGAGTCACTTCCGTGGCACCGGCAGAGCATCGCCACTGTAGGAGCACACCCCGGGGACAGGTGAAATGAGGGATTTCGCTGCCGTTGGAGCCGTCACTCGGCTGAAGACTGCTGCCGGAGAAATCCAGGGTTTGTTTTAGATCAGCAGTTGGCAGGATGGTTTGTAAGACAGTTTTAACTTCATTTTGTACCTAATTCCGTGGCCCCAGTTTCCTTCAGTCAGCCGGAGCAGGGGAGAGCAGGTGGTTTGCACCGAGCACCTCTCGCAGTGAGAACTGCTGGCGCTGTGGAGGCATCAGCCACGCTCCGGGAGCATTTCGACCCAAAACCTCTGCAAAATCCAAGGAACCCGCGTTAGAACTGCGAACGCACTACGGCCACGCTCACCCGCACAGCTACTCCATCCCTGCCCACCGAAAGCCCCGGGGCGTTAACGCGGAGTGCCTCGCAGCGACAGAAATCCTGTTCGCAGGGAGCAGCACCTTCTACTTTCTCACACTCCTCTTGGTCATTTCCCTGCCCTCACTGAGACAACGGCATGATTTTTCTCAAGAGTAATTCAAGTGATAAACATCACTGCACCATCAGCGAATGATTCAGGGATAAACAACTTTAAGCGTTCAGAACTTTGATCCTAGGTCTATAAACACATCTTAATCCTTCAAGGCAATCCTGCTTGTCGGTGTGAACTCCAGCCGGGCTGGCTAGCGATTGCTCAAGAGGCAAAGGTAGCCCGGGCACACTCCGGATGACGCATTCCGTTGCCAAAGGGCTTCCAAGCAGAAGGTATCTCACCGAGAAATGGAAACTAAAACGACTTGTGCTGTTAATTCTACGATGGAACCCTTTCTTATCTCGGAGCCAGTAAGGAAAAGGAGTTTGCACAACGTTTAACAGCTCTGCGTTCAGCCAGTCCAGCTTAAAGCACCTTAGCTTTCCTTGCTGAGAGAATACAAAGGGCAAATCTTTCGTACCTGGAGAAAATTAACGTACGTGGAGGTGTTCAGAGACAAGAAAGAGTGAGGGTCTTCAGAGAAAGAAAGATGAGTATGTTACTTGTAAGATACAAATGGTTGGAGCGAGTCCAGAGGAGGCCATGGAGATGGTCCGAGGGCTGGAGCCCCTCTGCCCTGGGGACAGGCTGGGAGAGTTGGGGGGTTCAGCCTGGAGAAGGGAAGCTCCGGGGAGACCTGAGAGCCCCTTCCAGTGCCTGGGGGGGCTACAAGGAACCTGGGGGGGACTTTCCCAAGGGCAGGGAGTGACAGGCCAAGGGGGAACAGGTTTAAACAGAAAGAGGGAGATGGAGATGGGACATCAGGAAGGAATTCTTCCCGCAGAGGGTGGGGAGGCACTGGGACAGGTTGCCCAGAGAAGCTGTGGATGCCCCATCCCTGGGAGGGTCCAAGGCCAGGCTGGATGAGGCTTGGAGCAACCTGGGCTAGTGGAAGGTGTCCCTGCCCATGGCAGGGGGGTTGGAACTGGATGATCTTTAAGGTCCCTTCCAACCCAAACCATCCTGTGATTCTATGAAACATCCTACTTTATTCCATGGGAGTATTTCCGTTCATGTCCGTGAAGGGCAAGCTCAGATGCAGTATTATTCCTCAGACATTCCCGCCAGGGAAGCCTGCCCTCCCCACGGCTTGAGCTCACTGCCGCCTCGCTTATTCCCCAGGGGCAGTCAGGGCAGGGGGGAGCAGGCAAAGGCAGCCCGCTGCCGCCCAGAACAGCCGCACTCCTGCAGGGGATGGCCAGGAAATACAGAAATTCCTGGATCCTTCCCCTCTTCTATTGTCATCGAAGTTCTGGGTGTTAACTTTTATCTCCTCCAGACCTATACACTCATCTTTCCTGACTGATTTTGTTCTCCCTGAAACGTTCTATCCACCATCCCATCACCAAGCACCGTGCCTGCAGCCTCCCTAAACAACGCGACTACGAGGAAGGACAGTCGGAGCTCAGAACAGCCAGCACGCCTGGGTAGTGCACTGGCAGGGTACGTACTACGGACGAAACGTCTCCCCCGGGAGGGCCAGGCCAGGGCGTGGAGAAAGCAGATCAGAAATGACAGACACAGATGGGCTTTGATCAGACAGAATCAGGGGCAGGTTTACTTTTCACATAGTTTTCTGTATTAAAAAATACATCAGTGAAATCTGTTACAGGCAGGGACAGGACTACCGAGTACACAACGCCAATAGACTACTTTCTGATTTTATTTTTTGTTAAATTACTTTTGTTACTGCTAAAAAAATAATTAAAAAAAACAAAACCCAACAAAACAAAACAAAAAAAAGAGGAAATATAATTCAAGGCTGTTGATTTTCATCTCTTGAATTTTTAGTGACAAGATCAAATATCAGACCCCTGTTACAGAAGATGGATAACTGACCAGAGCTAGATAAAAACCATACAGTTCTCTTCTTTAAAAATAGTTTAGGTTTCCAATGAGCTTGTGACCACCAGTCATCAGAAACACGCATCTACAGCTGGAGAGAACAGAGACAGAGACAGTATCTGATAATGTCCTGTCCTCTAAACACAACGTGGGAGCTTTTATCTTCAAAAAGACACAGTAACAGCCAAGCCTTAAAAAGAAATTCGATTTCCAACACTATGCCTAAATCTCTTTGGGTGAGGTGGGAAAAACAACCCAAAAACCACGCATGGTAATTTTCTACCACAGTTGTGTTGCCCAAAGTAATACTGCATCCTTTGTACAACGCTGCGCGCGTCGCAAAGGTGGAAAGAG
>NW_010266488.1:6918-7570 GCF_000690775.1 Eurypyga helias
AAGGAAAAGAGGAAAAAGGAAAGCTGCCTTAAGGGAAAAAAAAACCATTTCCGCGCACCACAGTATTCGCTAGAGTATATGGACAGACCGTAGAGCTACCGGGCTAGGTAAGGGATTTTCTGCACGTACCCCAGGACAGTCACTCTCCTGTACATACCCCAGAAATGTTCGTCCCCTAAGGTGAGCGCTCTGACGTCTGACCCTACAGCACCTCTTCCACGTCGAAGAGCGAACAGAGCTGGAGTCGGCGTCGGCCTGGACCGAGAGCTAGATTCTGGCACCGTGTGACCGTTAAGAGCAGCCCAGGTGCCCACGCTGACAGCTTCTCTGCCAGACCTGCCAGCGGCTTCCGCCTTCGTCACGCTGATCCCAGTTTCCAAACAACTAGAAAAGCGCCCGCGTACGTGTATTTGTAACGGAAGGTGTCTGCCTAAATACCACCGCTTCCTCTCCTGTCCTCGTGGAGAGCGCTAGGATCTCCACGTGCTCTCCGGCAGCGAGGACTGCCAGCCAGCAGGCTGAGAAGTCAGGTGAGCCACGGTCTAGCTCTCCGTGCCCAACGTTGTTACGGTAAGATCTTAACACAACCATTTTCCTTAAAAAATATCTCACAACTTTTAAAAATCCTGAACAGAGAAAGGATTTCTGAACC
>NW_010266488.1:7601-35608 GCF_000690775.1 Eurypyga helias
GTTCATCTTGAATTTGTTCCGAGGGTTTCTGGGTGCCACAGGACGTTGTTTCTTGCAGCTTACACAGCTTGCTTCCTTCCAGTTCCAGTTTGCACATCCACTGTGGTTCAAAATATGCCTGTAGGTGACACGCTTTTGGCTTATTTGATACACATTTTCCAAAGGCTGGACGTATTCACAGTTAGGTGCTTCTGATGTGTATTCCAAGGAAAATACCCCGCTTCAGTTAGTCTGATAACTCAATATCAGAGTCCTCTGATTTGACTTTGGCAAGTTCTTCGTGTACCTCCCTCACCATAAGAATACGTGTTAACATGATGTCCAAGGTTCCCGGGTCTATTGGCAATGTGGAATACCACATGGGGCTATTGGGTACACAGGAGCGCTCCGGCTGAAGGTAAAAGACATCACTTCTCTGCTTCACGCTTTCGGAACTGGCAACGGAAAGGAAGGAAGAGCACATTATCGGGAGGCAGCATCAGCAGTCCTACTCACAAAAACGTTATGGAGAAACAGCAAAGAAAATGCAAGTTCCACTGGGACGACATCACAGTAATTTAAACAGCGTAATCCCAATCTCGTTAGTGACTTGGTTCGCCCCCAGTTAAGTTGTTTCCAGGTCACTTTGCATTAGTTGCTTATAAAGAAAGAAAATTAGAGTGACTTCTTCGCAGACGTGGTTCTTCAATCACAGTATCATCAAATTAAAGGTACTAGCATCTTGATAGGATTGACAGATGCACCTGACAGTCAATCTCTGAAGGAAACTGGTTCTAGTATCCCAGAACTGCTGTGTACTTTGGCACAGGGAACATTCAAGAGCTGGCAAATTCAATCCTAGCTTGACTGCTGATGGTGCAGAAGCCCACCTACCTGAAAGCCTGACCCTGAGGCAGCTTTCAGGCTCTGGCAGGAAGACACAAAGTCCTCTAGAGCAAGGATCCCTCTTGCCTGGCTTTGGGATATTCAACTGAAACCAGCAAAGTGGATTCTTACTGCTGCTTGCACCACTGCAGGGGCTCAGCTGTGATATACGATGAGGAGCATGAAAATGTTTTCCCAGCCCAAGGACAGCTTAAAGCTCCTAATGATACGCAAGTGAATAGAGGGAAGGGAAGATGAGGCAGGCACAGAGTCAGGACAGCTGCTCGGCACGCCTTTGCCTAAATAATGGGACTATTTGTAGTAAGCTCAGCAGGTGCATTTTTGAGGGTGGTTTATTTGAGTTTTACCTGACACTAATGAGGTGCTGTTTCATTTTTCATGTGTATTTTCTTTGAAAAGAGAAGAACATTGTACTCCAGCTGCTCAATGATCTAACTGAAGTTTATACAGAAACAGGAGACAAAATGATTTATATCTATGTCCTTGTGATATGGTCTCCTTTCAAACTCCTAAATAAAAGTTAACCTCTCATTTCAGCAGGCAAAAGCTATCAGTAGTTTTACCTAATTCACACTGTCCCTACCCTCTTTCACGAGGAATGTATCAGGGTATTAGTTACAAGTTTAGAATCATTGAACAGTTTGAGCTGGAAGGGACCGACCCAACTCTTTAAAAGGCATTTAAAGAATCTCTCTGGAACTCTCCTCTTGACTCAGTGCCAGTAACAAACACTACCTGAGTCTAGCAGCATCGCTGATGATACAAATCCCAACCACATGGTTCCATTCCCACTGGGGGACGAGGAATTGGAGAGAGGAGCCCACAGCACAGGCGCAAAAAGCCTGAGTGGGATCCTTGGCCATGTGCCTGTTCTAGTCTACAGAGAGATCAAAAATGACATTCTGTCACTTACCATTTTGATAAGTAAAATTCATAAAGTCGGACTGGACAGCGCAGGGGATTATCCGTATTTTCAGCCATTTCCACTGCTGTTGCAATCTCCTCATCTTCACTGCGTTTCCTTTTGCCTACGGATAACTTATCTGCATACACAAAAACGGCATCACAGCAGTTCAGTGAAGAAGAGGGCTTGCAAGAATGAGCCCAGGTCGCTTAGCCTAGCACCCGTCTGGTGGGACTTTGCATCAACCAGAAACACACTGCTTGAACCAGTTCTCTGTCCCACACAAGTCAACTGATTTGATTTTTTGGGTGGGCAAAGGGCTGCACGTGCTACATGGTGTCTGTAGCCCATTCCTCTTCTAGAAAATCAACAAGAACTAGGATCTAGCAGAAGACTATGAAGGATATAGTTTTACTTAATAAAGCAGAATTCACGTAGCACAGTGGAACTTTTAACTGAAGAAGCCAACAGGATCACAGGCTTCCCTTTCCCAAACACCAAAACGTAACTGCCAACAAAGATTTGTCTGTCTTTGTCTCAGAGGTCAGGGTGGCAGTCCTACTCATGCGCAAGCCCCTAGCTTCATCTAAACTGCTGTTCTCCATTTGGGTTGTTTTCCTTGTCCACAGCACAGATTAGGATAAATCTGGGAATTAGAAGGGCATAAAAGGGTCTGAACCCCAAGAATAGGAAGTCTTGAGAAAAGGATTTCAGAAAAGGCCTTTAATTCATGCGTAGTTAAACTTTTATACGAGGCTAGGATGCTATAAAAGACTACTACAAATATTTCAGCCCAATGTGTGGCACCTCTTTGAAAGTTTTTACTGGATGCCTTGGCCTGTGGAGTGTGGAAAAGGAATGTCCAGGATAACAGCAGAAGTCAAACTATTAACAGCTCTGCTTACTGCCTAACCTATTTTTTTCCTCAGCCCTTTTTTAAATGAAGGAGCAGGCAACACAAATATGATTGCCGAAATTCAGATGATCAGGAAGCATTCACTTACCCAATTCTACCTCTTGTTTTTGAAAGGGTGGGAAAAAACGTAAATATGTCATCTTAGTATTATACTTCAGAGTTCGGGTGCGTCTCATAACATGGGCAAAGGATAGTTTCAGGTGCTCACTGACATTCTTTAGTTGGAAGTATTTGGTGTTGAAGAATAGAAGTGTGTTCAACAGAACGATGGGGGAATATGCACCCAGCTGTTTACATTCCCACAAGTGTTCCTCTTCAATTCTTGAGAACATATAACCTAGAAACAACAGGCAAAGAGAAAAGAGGGGGGTTATTTATGCAATTTTAAGGCTTTAGGGCCAGTTAAAATAGCTGCAGAATTTGGGAACTCTTAATTTGCAAGTGACTAAGCTGAGAAGAACTTGCAATTGAGGAGTCAAGACAGGATTCCAATGATTTGCTAACGTGACCCTGAGATTTCTCAGGAGTACTTCCACTACTAATACAGAAATACCAGTGTAACTGTACGTGGTTTTTGCAGTAACTCACCTCCTACGCTATATACAATTCTGGCTACCTGTATGAAAAAAAACATTAGCTAAAACGTGAGGGAAGAGAAGAACTAGCATGTTGACTACAGGAAGCCTTTGAGAGACTAATCAGAGGCAAAGGTATATTCATGTGTAATCTGCAACTGGTAGAGACAGACATAAAATCCATGACGCTAGTCTACCACAAACAATTACATGGTGGAGCAAGAAGATTAATGTGAACGCCCCAGATCACATTCTTCTTCATGGCTCTGAGAAAATAATAATTTATAATATGGCTTTGTCATGCAGCTACACAAAACAAAATAATTGTCCTACCATTTGGAAGAATTGTAGGTTCCCAGATTTTCAAAAGTTTTGTAAGTTCAATCATAAACCTGGAATAGGGCTCGGTAAAAATGTTATCTATTCTACCATTCTCAAACAGGTACTACAAGAGAAAAAAAGGAAGACATACAGTTTGTGATTATATAACATTGCAGAGAAGATAGAGGACATCAGATTCTCTTCCTTTCTTATGTCCCACTTTGTTGAAATCTTCAGTAAGATATCAAACCAAATTTTCTGCAGGGACTGGGACCTCCCCGGTATGAAATGAGAGATCTAGGCAAGAATTATTGTTAATATTCCAAGCTCTAGAGCTGTTTTCTGAAAAATAATCATCCTCTAAGGGTTAAATATTCTTGAAAAAAAGTCTGCTTATAAAAAACAGAGGAGTTATTGAATATTTCCCTATTGAAAAGAACTTCACATGCCAATGCCTCCTGACAACAGATACAGGCCCAGCGCTAGACTGCTCAAACAGCCTGACTTAGAGCATCAAGGCAAAAGTCCCTTAAACTCTTGCCAAGCAGCAATTAAAAATGTTTTCTACAAGTCAGCAGTGTGTATCAATAAGTTAAAACTAACACAACAAAAACGCTGACACCCCCAGACCTCATCAATGGCACTGCGGATTTTAACTCATTCCACTTTTTTTTCTTCCAAGCATAGCCTGGAAAAAAAAAATTAAGGTAATTGCATGCCTAGTCAAATTATGGGTTTTACAGTAGCAGTAGCTTTTGATTCCTTATCTGCAAATGACTGTGGAAAGTCACTACTGGAAATACAGCGAACCAAGACCTTGAGTTTCCAACAGAAATCAGCATTGTTCTAGGTTTGTATTGCAACTGCTTCAAACTGTCGCACACAGACAGGTAGCAAGGACTCAGGACATCACTCTTAACATTCACTAATTACAATGCTACTACTCCCACTGCATTTTTTCTGCAAGCGTTGCCAACACAACAGGAATCTGTCCAGCCACTGAGGTAGCAGAGGAAGAGTGAACTCTTCCACGGAAACGTGTGCATCAGAAGAGCATTGTGCAACTATTTTCCATCTAAAACATTCCATCGTAAAACATTTCTGAGGAGACTCAGGTTTCTGCAAACCTTCCTATGCATGAAAAGAATAAAATGGTACCAAACCCAAGGATTTGTGTCTAGGTAGAAACATCTACCCCTCCATGCCACACTCCTGGCAACAGAACCACCTTGTTCATTCTGATCATAAAAAGGTCCAGACAAATTAGTCAAAGATTGGATTAAGACAGACTAAGAATAAAGGACAAAAAAAAACTGGTATGTTCTTGCCTCCCCTACAAACTCAAGCAGCTACATGGGACTATGGATGTAAATCAAGCTTTCTATGTTCTCAGCAAAACCACCCTCCGAGTTACCTGCTGAATTCCAAGGCACAAGTATAAGATGCTGTCAGGATCGTATTTTTCTCCATTTGGTCTCCGCACCTCTTGAATAAACTGGCACAAGCCAAAACTCAGCTCAGCAAAAGTGCACGAGAGAACATCCTCCTTGAGTTTCACAGGACGAACTGTGGCCAAGAAAACCACCAGAAAAATCAACTTCACTCAACAGATCAAATCTTCAAGCATTCCCTATTATTTCTTGTAGGCAGAACTACTAACCATTCCCTCTCATACATGAAGTAGCCTGTGTGACTAAACTTGTGAACTGTTTCCTATATGTTAATGGTTAAATGAGGATTTGGCCAATGAAATCCAACCCACCTGCCCGTGCAACCACTGCAACTACACTGCGCTGCAGCTGAGTAATGAGGCTGCGGGTATTTAAAGCTGAGACCCCTGAAGGCCGGGCCATCTGCTAAACCCAACGACGTGGCAATGGCTACATGTACGCGAGGCTGGCTGCGTAGAATCGGTTTCACCTCTATAGCTGGACTCAGGGGAACCCTGAGAGCAAGATCGTGAGTATTTCCTAAGAGTTCTGGCCGTGAGTTCAGCGCAGCGTATCCGGCTCCTTAAAGGGAGAAGGAATTAACAGGCCGTGCATGGGATTCGGAAAGGGAAGCAGAACAACCAGGGAATGGATCCATCACAGGATCTGCAGTGAAATTACTAGGCTCGGCTGCTCCACACCTTAGGCCGAAGCAGGGAACCTTTCTGGGAGGGCTGGAGGCAGACACAGTTTCTGGAACTGACTGTAGGGTTTGCTTCCTTAGCCACAAGAAGAAAACACAGTAACTCATGTGATTATTCTTCTTCTAGGAAACAAAAACCAGCTGTTCTCATGTGATGACAACAATTCCAAATAAGAGAGGAAAAAGCAGATCTCGTTCTAACCAGAATTTTTTCCTTTGTGATCTTTCTTACATAAGCCCTGCCATGCTGAGTTCTTTACATTGCACAAGTATTTAGTATGGTTTGCAATTTTTCTCCCAAAAGCTCAATCACATTCTCAACTTAAAATTTTCTGCTTGACTCTGAAAATTTGCAAACAACACTCTCAGTACAAGCGTGTATGACAGATTTGAGACCAGGGAGAAGGAGAGTTAGGCACTGCCAAATCCCAGGACTGCTGTGCTTTTGTGAAACAAAAAAACCCATCCATAATTAGAAAAACAAACAAAAGTGACATTTATATTGTCATTATCTATCACCCTAGTGAGGCACAAGGAACAATTCACGGCTTTTAAAGGTAGTTCCAGGCAGGTTGCAGCACAGAATGGGGAGGATTTGGAAGGTTTTTTTCCAGTTGTAAAGCCTAGAAATCATGTATTAAGATTTTAATGATGTAGAAAGCCATTTTTTTACAGCAAACAGTTATGCTGACTAATAAATACTTTGTGAATGTGTTAGCTACAGACAAAAAAGCTGAGGCCAAGTTGGTGTTGTCAATTTAGAATCAGGGCCCGGTAATCGCTCAGTAAAGGCTGTGCAGCTGCATAAAACATCTCTTCTACAAATGAAGGATTACTACATCCGAATTAACAGAAAGTGGAGGTTAAAAGACTAAGGTTGAAATGGAATCTGGTGGTTTAGAGCCTGTTTTAACAGATAATATCAATTAAGAATGTGATAGTGATGATTTTTAAATGCATGAAAATACCTAGGACAGTATTCCATAAAATCATATAATCATAGGATGGTTTGGGTTGGAAGGGACCTTAAAAATCATCTAGTTCCAACCCCCCTGCCATGGACAGGGACACCTTCCACTAGACCAGGTTGCTCCAAAATCTTTTATCCATGCACAGATCTTTTAAAACTCAATAATATCTAATCCTAATTTTTATTTGTACAACATATCCTGCCAAGTGCTTTTCAACTATTTGTTTTCAATGAGAGAGAAAAAGTTACCTGAAAACTTCAGGTCCCCTTGTTCCTCCTGTGCATTTTTCCATTGGACCCAGTTTTTCCAGGCATTTACCCCGTACATGTACTTTAGTGTCATCCCAGAAACAGAACATCCTGGATAGGAGCCCTGCATCAAATTCCGAGGCTCTACAGCAACTACAGACTTCTTCCGTCCCTACAGGCAAACAGGCAAACCAAAGAAATGATTAATAAGCTCTTCATCTACGGATGCTCAATCTCATCTCCCACAAAAAGGACATTACGGTGACATGGTAACAAAATCCTACTCTCACGACAGAATCTGAATGGATTTATGTGTATTTTTAATACGTGGACAAATACTAACCATATTTTGCAGAAAAGGTGCAACAAAATACCACAATTCTCACTGCGACAAATACAGAGAAATATATTCCTCCGAGCTACACAAGAAAACACGGATTCTTTCCTGTAGATTATGACACTACTTAAAAGACATCTCTTTTGGAGTTTTTTGAAATGATACACATTTAAAAAAATATGATCAGCACTGAAAAGAGCATTTATTCTACTCAGTTGGAGCTGGGAGCAAAGAAAATCTATCACAGAACAGGAAAAAACCACAGCCATAGTTAAACAGAATTCTTCTTTTCACCCAGGAGCAGTATTTCTTTACTTCTGAGAATAAACGGGCATGTAACGTTATTACTTCAGAGGCAAGGAACTTGTGTCCCAAAAGTACTTCCTTACCCGTCTCTTTGGCTGTGGGAAGCCATCTCTATGTCTCCGTCTTGCTCGTGAACGTGAATGCAAACCCAGTCCTTTACTGAGAGGGTCAAATGAGTCTGAAGTCAAATCAACACCATGAAGAGTTTAATTATATGATTTAAAAGCCCAGGTAGAAGCGTCACTTAGATGCTATGGACACCTTACAGTTGGCAATCACAGAAACACAGATGGTTTGAGTTGGGAGGGACCTTAAAGCCCACCCAGCCCCACCCTCTGCCACACCTTCCCCTAGCCCAGGTTGCTCCAAGCCTCATCCAGCCTGGCCTTGGACACTCCCAGGGATGGGGCATCCACAGCTTCTTTGGGCAACCTGTCCCAGTGCCTTCCCACCCTCTGCGGGAAGGATTCCTTCCTGATGTCCCATCTCCATCTCCCTCTTTCCATTTAAACCTGTTACCCCTTGTCCTGTCACTCCCTGCCCTTGGGAAAAGTCCCTCCCAGCTTCCTTGTAGCCCCTTCAGGCACCGGAAGGTGCTGTAAGGTATATTCAAATAATGCTTTACCTTTGAATAATTGGGCAGTCTATGTACCTTCTGTATAAAGAAAGCAAATTCTCAGAAGCAGAAAACAGCCCCCCACAATGGCTGTGCTTATTCAGGCAAACGTACGTTCTTATGCACCACTCACTCGGATTACAACTAGGGACAGAGAAGTGATAAAGTCAAAGGAGTCAAGCAAGGCTATCTGCTACTCCTCTCAGTGGTTCTGTAGAACACTGTCTTTAAAGACAGCAGCAATATTTTAAAAATACTAATTTTTAGCAGAGCTGATGTATTACTGCAGCTGTAACTATCCAGTTTTACTGCATGAAAACAGTAAAAAAAGCCCCAGCAGGCTGCTGGTACAACGCTTACTCAGAAAACGGTGAGTACTTTTATCCAACACTGCATTTTAGTTCACATTACACAGACCTGATGGAAAATCTGCCTCCAGGTCCTGTTCCACATCACCTTTGGGGAGCTGCTTCACTTCTGGATCTGGTTCTGGCAGGGCATTTGATCGTAAGGCATAGTGATTTAACTCATCCTCCCAGCTGTGTGGAGTGGACACGGCTTCGGATTCTAGATCTCCACTGTAAGTGCTGCCTTGGTCTGTAATGAGAGTGAGGCGATACACCGTGTGCGATAGGAAAGGACAGGCAAAAAAAGGAGTTTGCAAGAAAAGACAGAGCAGGATCAAGGTCCATTTACAAAACAATCCAACTGACCTTTCTCAAATATCTTGGGGTCCAGGAAGAGCTCATGCTCAGATGTTTGAGATCCTTTAGAAAAAGAAGAAAATCTGTATCTACAAATGACTGACAGCTCATATAACCAATACAAAATATTTTGAAGACCAAACCCCTATGTATTGGGTCATAACACCCCACACATGATCCATCATCTCCTCCACTACAGTTTTCCTAGACCATGATCCATCATCTCCTCCACTACAGTTTTCCTAACAGCTTCCTACGTAGGCCGTGCTGTTACAGGAAATGCAGAACTAACGTGCTTGCTTTTCTAAACGTTTCCATCCCTCCGTGGTTGTTATGTGAGTCATCTGTAGACAAATGCAATATTTTGTGCATTTCTTTTCAGCTTGTTCCAACTTTATTACATGGGATGATCACTATCCAACACATTCTAACCTCCATCACCCTCCTGGAATCCACCACAAAAAGCCTGATAGGAAAATACTCTTCTAAAGCAGCTGCTCTGCCTTCTTGACTTCTGCTAATGTGTGATGTGCTGATCTGGAGATTACTACCTCTAGCAGTCTGTTACTGTCAACAACAGTCAAATCAACACCTAGGATCAGGGAAAGGGAATGCCAAGACATATAAACCACTGTCAGTGCTCAGTATCTAACGTGGGTTCTAGGCTAAGTGTAGCTCTGCTGAATGTTGACTGATAAACCTCTGTGAAACAACAAAATCTTCAGAAAGGTGCAAGTATAACCAGCACCCGGGACAGGATTAATTTAGATTCATCTTTAAAGAAAACATGTTTTCCAAACAAAGAACAGAATATTGTACACAGAGGCAAAATTATCTCCAAATATACAGTTCAGCTGAATCCCAGAAGGTCTCCTCATTTCAAAAAATAAGCCATCAGAATTGCTAAGGCATGACAAAAGTATTATAATCCTGTCTAGGTGGGCACGTTACCTGCATGAATGCTTTCACTGCAGAAAATAAATGTTGGTAAGACAACAGCACCGTTTAACATGTCACACGTTGTTGGGAAGCAGCCAGTAAAGGCCCTACGCCTACCTCTCTACCTATTTTCCATGATGAGAGGACCTCCATCCCATTGCATTTAGTTTCCTTTTTAAAAACATCACGTACCACCGTGAGAGTGTGTTTTTTCTTTCTCCTCATCTTCTGCAATCATTTCTGCCATCTGAAGGAGATCAGCTTCAAATGGATTGGTGGGAATCTTTTCCTTTATATCCTGAATAGTTTCAATGACCTTATCAGCGTTATCCAGGGTAGTAGGGAAGAGCATGGGAACTGGTACCTACGGAACACGTGGGAAATATTACAGCATGTTTGGGAGTGAAGGGAAACAGCAAATGCAAAAGGGAGATTCCTCTTATTTAATCTTTCACATATTTTAGGACTACTAAATTCAATTTGGTAACTTGCACAACTTGTTTCATTTCTGCAATAACCCTATAAATCAGCAGTTTTGTGTGAAGATGCTTAACCAAAATTGATGCAATAAGGAAAGAAATGGCTTCAAGGACTCCAAATACCACTCGTATGACAAATCACAAACCCCAATGACACTGCTCTGTGTCCTGTTCAGCACAAAGACTGTAGACCAGTTCTCTAGTGAACGAAGTGTAACTTACAGGTACTGGCATCCCAAGCGGAACTGGTGTGTACTGAGTATAGAGATGAAGGGGCACTGGCACAAACACTGGGACAGGAACAGGTACCACAATAATCTGAGGTTGAGCTGCTTCTTCTTTTTCTGTTATACCAAAAATAGAACAAAACAAAAATTGTTTAACCCCATGACTATCCAGTACACTCCAGTGTCTGTGCTAATTGTTTGGGCTTCTGCTTGTAACTCAGTGTGCACAGTACCACGTGTTGGTTCACAGCCATCCCTCACCTGTGACAAGTATTAATACTACAGCTTGGAAATAAACAGCCCCGTGACTATACACACCAATGCTGGAAGGGAAGAGAGTGGAATTAAGTATTAAATACTAAGGTCTGCATCTAATAAATGATGTGTTATTGCAATTATCTCACAACTAACTACAAGACCATAAGCAGGTATCATTGAAAAAAACAACTACAATCTTCACACTTCATCTTCCTCCCTGAGAGGTTTACTCAAGGCTAGGTACCCCAAGCTCCTTCCATTGTAATAATGATGAAAAAAGCACTCCTCAAGGGCAATCTGGACTTTGAAGGTGTTTTGTTTCCTCCAAGCCCTCCCACAGAGGAAGCTTAGAGAAAATATGAATCTAACGAAATTATCTTAGAAACAGGGACTTAATTTTCAGAGGTTCTTAGTATCTGTATCTAATAACTAAAGGAAAGTGAAAGCTGAAACAATCTCTGAAAATCACGCACTTCCTTTTAAAATGAGTCTACTCTGTGAGAGCTAAGACCTGACAAATTCTGTCCCCAGGAAAACAATTCCCTCCACAGCCTTTGCGTGTCACTTAACCACTGCACTTCAGCCCCCGCAGTTAAGATGACCGCAGAATGCTGAAGAAGAGTTAAAGCAAGTCTCAAGATTCAACGCACACGAAGCCTTACAGATTTCAGAAAATAGCACGTTTTAAATCCGTAAGGCAAACTGCTACTTGGAAAATACCACAGAACAATCTGAAAGCCATTTAAAGTTTTAAAATATATTTTAAAAATCTCCTGTGTTGTATAAACTATGCATTACACTCTCAACTGCAACACAGACATTTATAAAATGGGTAAATGAGATGCATACCTGTCTGGCATTCTTTGTTTTGTGTATGAGGTTTGCACGAGGTGGCCTTAGTCTGCGTGATCGGCTTGCACAGTAATGCTTTGTTTTTCAGAAGCCTAGGTGGCTGGGATGGTGGCAGCTTCAGGGCGTCTGTCTGAGTACTAGCCTGTTTGGAAAAACACCAGCAAGGGCAGAGTCAGTATTGGTCAGTGTAAGATTAGTATTTGTTCTCTACTAGGGGAGGCTGAACGATTTTTAAAACTCTCTTTGCTGATAAAAATGGTCATTTAAAAACTATTGCAAAACCAGCTTGCTAATGTATTTTGTACGTTCTCGTTTCCCCCTCAACTTATTTTAGTCCAACAATAGGCTTATTTTTGCTGGTTCAATGAACAATTCTGCAAGAATGTTTGGTTTCTGTAGTCAAATGACCTCTATAAACTTTTGACCTTGGAATCTTACTGATGGCAAAGCTCTAACGAGGCCTTATGTTAACATACTTTTGATGACTGAAAGTTTGGATGATACAGATACCCAAAAAACTTAATACAATGATGTGAAACCACTGAAAAGAAAGAAAAGTAAAAAATCAACACAAACGTTGGCTGTATCAATAACACCTCCTGGTGACACACAGACTGACTATTCATGCTTGTTCTCATTTCATGTCCTGCTACCTGGAATTTTCAGTCATACATTCAAATAACAGGATCTGTTTCATTAGGGAAAATTCATACTCTAATCCATATGTGACAATTCTGCTAAGAGCTTCTGGATGCTCCAGTCTTCTGGACCCTAAAGTAAAATCTTTGTATTTCAAGAGAGTCACAGGATGTGTATATACACCACATACCTCAAAGAGCCCAAGAATAGGAACTCTAGGAGTTATTTGCAGGTAAGTGGTGGCAATGGTTCCCCACAGCTCTGTTACCACACTACGAGGGAGTCAGGAAGGGAACTGAAGCTGCAAGAGCTTGGTCATGTCAGCCCCAGCAGCCCATGCTGGTCCGCTTCCTCCAGTGCTAGCCCTTTCAGCATCACATCCCACTTTTGGCCACAAAGGGCAGCCCCATGTTCAGAAGCCACAGAAGAATTGCTGAAGAACAATTAGTAGCAAGAGCTACTATTTGACAAGCTTTGCCTTAAAACATCAAATCAATCTGTCTGTGAACACAAAAAGACTTTTATACCATACAAGTTCTATCCACTAAAAAAAAAAAAAAGCATCTGCAAGCTGGATGAATTTTAAACCCCAATCACAACCAGGAAAAGCAGTTTCAAAGTGATGGTGCAAAGTTCTTGGATACTTTACTTGTTACTGATACAATCTGGACGAAAGTGAGAAAAAGAGTCTCTTGTAAAACTTACATCTCCTATTATTTTTGCTGTCACAGTGGGGACTGCACCTGCGAAGGAAAAACATACATAGTCTGCGTACTGATCATCAAGAACCATAACCCATACTCGCCATGGTCAAGAAGGAGAACTCCCATTCAGCCTCATTCCCTGGTGTATGTACATAAATTTAAGACATGATTTATACCTAGGTAAAGGAAGGACAAAATCGTAGCCACCTGCACTGATGTGGAGCATAATGGAGAAGTGGCCGTTCTCCTCAGTGGAAAAGATCCCCGAACAAATAGAAATGTTCAGGAATAGAAATTTAAAATACAGGCACCTTAATCAGCAGTCTTACCCTGTAAAACATTGTTGGAGTTAACTGTAGGCTGGGCAGCAGGGGTGCTTGCAAGGGACACCACATTTGCTATGACAGGGGTTGAGTCCTTTCTCAAAGAAGGAGGGCCCGATGAGGAAGCTGGTGTCATAGAAAGGTTTGCTGGATAGAGAGGACAGAAGAAAACGAAAATAAGCAGTAAGATAGTATATAGAATTTTTGAAACAACACCCACCCTCCAGATTTATCTCCATATGAAAAAGCCTGCTATGTGAGAAGGTGTCACACTGCAGGGTTTTAGTTTAAATAGGAGCTGATTGCAGAAGCAAACCAGCTCTTTTCCAGTCACTAAAACATTTCAGAAGTTCATCATGGTATCGAAGCAGCCTCCTCTTTGTAAAGTATGTGCATTACAGCTGTACTCAGAAGACAAGAGGCCTGGATGCCTCCCTGTGCTTGGTACCAAACATGCATGGTAGACAGCCGAGATCCTGACCAATAATGAACGAGGCTCTCACAGTCAGAGGAATTCTTAGATTCTTTCCATTTGAAAGCACCACTCATGACCACATTACCATGAATCTCATCCAAAAATACTGTTCTGAGGCACTCCGTTATCCTGGCAGCCCCCAGTTCAGAGGCGTGCCTGGAGCCCCGTTTTGCAAAGGCACACTCGCCCCAGTGAAGCTGCAGGCACGCTTCGGGAGAAGCCGGCCCGCCATACGCTTTGCTATCCTCACTCAATGTCCTGACATGACCAGGAACGTCACGTCGCGTAGTTATGGCCTGAAAGTGTAAAGTTAGTTCTGTATCACTCTTGATCAGGGGAAACAGCTCCCACCAGCGTAAGCAGGAGATATGCACGAAGTGTAAGAGTTGAATAGGGCCTGGTGCATACTACAAACTCTGTTAATATTGTTTATTGCTTGTTGGGTACCTTTACCTTACAGTTGTAGCCATCATCACTTAGTGGGAGATTATGCCCTTCTGTAGTGCTATTTCTGCCCTTTGTTTCGCTTTCTCTTCCTGCCTTTGTGGGCCTTTCTTCCTTTCTTCCCTTTGCATTTCATTCCCTACAGAAACTCACAGTTCCTATTGCTCTGGGCTTCATTCCCACCCTCCTTCTCATTCCATCTGCTAAAATAATGAGCAATGAAACAGCTACAGCACGCATTAATCTTGGCATTGATACGTTAAGAATCAACACTTAATGACACAGAAAAGGTAACCCTTCGTATGCCTACAGACTACACACAACCAGCTGGTTTAAGTTCATATATAGAAGTCTGTGTTTACAACCATTCAGACTCCTAATTTCACCACTTGATTTTTTTTAGTTAAATGAACATTAACATTCTACTGTATCTGCCTACGTCTGATCAAGTAGAGGAGACGAGCTGGGTATTTAACATGCCTTCAAAAGGTTATCAGTCCATTTTACCCTAATAAAACGGGCCTTTATGAAAGCGATTGAAAAGTAAGTACTTTTGTTTCATCTTCTTTAAAAATCACATTTTAGGTTTGGTATATGGAGCAATTTCACTTCATACCTGCAGAAGTTTGTCTAAGTAGGAGATATCTAAAACCGAGCCTGTTCAACGGCAATGGGAAAGCCCCCCAGTAGAGGATGTATCTCAGAAAGTTCACTGAATCGAGTTTCCACATAAACACTGAGATCACTATCACAAACACCAAAAGGCAATGTTATCCCCAGCCTCTTTTACCTGTGTTGTTTGGGGGCGGAGGGTCAGAAACAATATGCTGATTACAGAACAACAGAATACAAAGCAGATTGCAAAAATGCTTGATCTCCCCTTGCCATTTCATGGACTCGCTGAGTTTACCTTGTCTCTTACAACCATCACACTTTGCCATCTAGGAAAACGGAGCGAGGGAGAAATTACACACACTTGTAACAGCAACAAAGAGTATGCACATAAAGACTTCTTCGCACCCTGCTCAGCAAGTAAAATGGTGCGTCATTTCTGCAGTGTAACAAAGCCACAGAACATCCAGTGCCTGTCTTCCCACAGCCCACATTAGGTTTTCTCTACATAGAAAACCAGTACTCCAAAGTTAAGAAGGATTTACTCATCTCTCACATATATCCCACAGACACAGAAGCTAACTGCAGGTAGTTCACAGAGCTCCTACGTACAGAGGTTATTCTGCCAGCACGTGTATATTCTAGAGGATGCTACATGAGAGCATTGCTTACCTGGTAAAACAAAACTGTGAATTTGGACATGCACTCCTCTGAGCAAAATTCCTCCATTTTCCCCCCAAAGTGATTCTGGATGACTTTGGGGGAAGCCTGTAAACAGTAACTGCACGTTTTGCAGTGGTTTCCCCAGCGCTTAGACAAGTCATGCTTATAGAGCAGTTTACAACCTAAAAGAAGAGAAAAAAAAATAGCAAGACAACAAAAGCATCCTTCAATATCAACATGACCTTTGCTTGGCACTTCTAGTTCTTACATTTCGTTATGTCTCTAATAAGTTTTTGAAACATGCCATTAAAATGCAGAGTGTGATGGAAGTTCTGTGTTTCTAAACCTAAAAAACCCAGTTTTCTAACCTAAAACAATTAGGTTTCTCTTAATATCACCAATAATTTTAAGGCAAAACCCTTCTGACTTGATTTATCTGAGACACAGTCTTGCCCTTTCTTACCTTCACTACAGAATGACTTATCTATGCCTGAGAATCGCACTGTCTCCTTGACAATCTTCTCAATTCTGCAGTATTCACACAGTGCCATTACACTGCTCCTCTTCTTGTATTCATCACAGCAGGTCTTCCCACAAAACTGGAACATTTTACCCTGCAACACAGCCAGAATGTTTTGGTTTCAATATTTCGCGTACCAGATAATGCATTTTAATTGTTAATAAAAACTCAGAAGCATATTTACGCCCTTGGAAATCAACAACAGACAGCACTAGTGAATAAGTCTCCCCATTTAGCTTTATAACAAAGACAGCACAATCTTCTGCAGAAAGCCCTCACCAAAGTGCTTTGTCCTGGAATTAAAAGGATCATCTCTGGACCCAAGAGTCAGGAATGTGCTTACCTAGCCAGGCAATCATAGTGGGGGTTGATTTTTCTTCTGTTTTTAAGATCAAAGTATCAGTATTCCTTTTCACAATGATTAAATGATACCAAATCCGTCCCAACCTCCTCCATACCAGGTCATAGTAAGGAACAGAGCAATACCGACAGACCATCACATATAAGCTACAATTTTTTGGGTTTCTGTAGAGAAATACAAGCTTGAAAAGCCCTCATCTTCATTACCTTGTAGTCAAGCAGTTCTGGTTTGGTTGCAAACAATCTGTTACAGTGCTGACACCTGAGTTTTACCACAGGGCGGGCAAAAGTGACTTGCTGGGACTGGGCAGCCAGCCTCTGTAGACCCGCTGCAGCAGAATTGCTCATGGAACTGGGGGACACAGTCGAGGTGGTGCCACCCGCTGATACCGTTGTCCCCGAGGGAATGCTTACAATGACTTGACCTTGTGACAGAGGTACGACTGAGGAGTTCATTCCTGCAGGCTTGTTGAACAAATTCTGCAGGAAAGCAAATGGAGGAATACACTTTATTTTGCAATATTATGTATTTTACCCGACATCCCAGATATTTACACCTTCAATTTATTATTCTATTAATTGAGCTAAGAAGAAATCCTAGATGTCACACCTGAAAAGCTACTACACAGCTGTAGCTGCAAAAATTGCGTATGCTCCCATCTGACATAGCCAAGTGATACTGAGGGTTTGCTGAAGTTTTACAGCTGTTGCACTGAACTTGAACACCTGAGGGTGAAACAGAAAACAAAGAGTGATTTATGCAACGTCAAGTTGTACTGCAGATAATTCTGCGCCGTGCATACAAAACCAGAGAATCTGAATGACAAGCCAAGGTACACACAGGAGCTCAAGATGAAGTTTCTACAGATTCAGAAGCAGACACTGCAGCTGCGCTGCCTGTTGCTTGCCAGATCCTTTAATTAATCTCCCAGTATCCCTAGGATGTCAGTAAGCATTTTTCTGTTTTACAAGAAAAATAGCTGAGACTATGTCTGCCTAGCTCAATGCAACATTAGGCAGAGGTAACTAAGCTAATCACCTTGGAGAACTGAGGCAGAACAGCCACAGCGGTGGTATGGCATACATCCACTGAAGTGGATTTGTCTAGCTGGGAAACCCATCAGCTGCACTTGCAAGAGCAGAAAATAGATTAAGGTTTATTATCATGTTTAAGCTTTCTAAAAACAAAGCTGAAATGGCTGTACTGTTGTTGTTAGGTCTATCTATGGTAGCGTGTTCCCATCTCAGTACTTCCCTTTAAAAACAAAGCCACGTCCCACCCCCCAAAAAAAGAGTATCAGCCTTAACTTTCAAGACAAACTAAGTTTGGATATGAGCTACGTGAAATTATGCTCCTAAAGAAGTGAAAGGATAATCTTACCTGCAGAAGTAACCATTTTTACTCTGTACGCTGACAAGCAGTTGACGGAGCAGAACAGTTCGGTTTTTCCCAAGTTATTGGTGCTCTCTATCATCTCGACTGAGGATCGCAAGGATTTACACAATGTGCAAGGTGTAATTTTAGCTGACTTCTGTGGAAACACGGAAACCCATCATCATTTGAAACTTAGTGGTTTTATTATCCTGGAAGTGAATCACTAACATGTAAAACGTGTATAAAAGTGACTGCCAGTGCACCTGAAACAGCATTTATTTTACAGCTGTATTATTTATGATGCAGATATGCTTATTTCAGTTCTCCAGTACGCTTACTATGTTCACACTGACCACCTGAGACTCGGGCTCTCTCTCCTCCAGGGTAAGCGCTGCCTTGGCAGGCCAGTTTAAACAGTGTCTGGGTGTCAGGGTGGAGGCCTCCAAGTGCAAACAAACGTGTTGTAATAGCACGTACCAGGCACTTTGTATCAGAAATAGCAGTATTAAGCACCTCATATCAGACAACTTCAACATTTTTGCTGAGAAGCGACGTTTTGCTTATGATTTTTAATACAACAGCTATGTATGTAAGCAATATTCCCACTGAATGGACAAGAAAAGAAATGGGTAGGAGCAGGTTCCTCTCTCACCCACAAACCCCAGAAGCTGTCAGACTGTATCTGACAACTGAGTCGTATGCTTTGTAAATATAAATGAAAACAGAGAACACTTACAAGTTTTAAATGTACTGTATTTTCAGGAAGACTAACATATATGAGGTTATGATGTGAGATGCAACAGCAGCATGAAATCCCTCTCCTTTCCAGGTTACTGAATTTAATTTCCAGATTTGTTTCAGAGGACAGCCAATGTTGTAGGTAATTATCTGGATGAAATACTTTTACTGGATTTTCAAATTTATTAGGCCTCTCTTGGGCTAGGTGGCTGGAACAATGGGGCAGCAGAGTCAAGTCACAAAATGAAGTTACGCTATCTTATCAGAGGGCAATTTTTCCTAAAGTAATTGCATTAAAATAAGTCAGTCAAGAATAATTGAGCTATTAAAATAAATTAAGGTTCTCTCAACTACTCAGCTCTTTAAGAGGCTCCATTATAATCAAAATTTAAATATTAAAAATTTAAAAAATCAGAGTTATCGACTAATTACTACTTTTCCTCTCCACTTAATTCAAATGCTACAACTTAACAGAGAATACTCAAACAGGGAGAGCATCTCAAAGGCTGACAAAAGTCACAGTGGCCTGTTACTGAGCAGTCGCACCGTGTCTTCTCTCACACTGGAATACCCCGGTAGCCTGTTCAGTGATAAGGGAAACAAAGCAACAGGCCTGGGCAAAGACTAAGCAGCAAATGGCAAAAAGAGTTACCTGAGACCGAGACAGTAACTGAAATAATCAACCAATAAATTGGGTGTTTCTTAAAACACCCAAAATCTAATTAAAGACTTTTTTTTAATATTCTGTCAAAATATACCTGCTTGTATGCTGTCACACATGCGGAACTGCAGAACTTCTTTGACTGTCCCTCTATTTGAAGAATGTGACACTGGCCAGAGCCGCTGTAGCAGTACCCTCCGCAGTTCTCACAGCAGTTCATGGTCAAGTTGTTAGCCGAGCGGAACTTGGAGAAGCAGGCATCGCTGCAGAGCTTGTGTACAACGTTCTGGTAATTCACTTCGTGTCTGATCTGGAAGAAGAGAAAGAATATGTAACGAGAATAGAAAAAGTATGTATGGTCATCTCTGAGACAGCAAGTTGTCCTGATCTAAAAGGCATTCAAACGAAAAAGACGTCTGCAATTACCACTGCATTCTTCTGGCACATGCTGCACTTGGTGGAAATGCTGTTGGTATGAATAGTAACAACAGGTTTCCTCTTCAGTTCATATGTAGAAAGACAAGACTGGCTGCAGAAGTCCTTACTGGAGTTTGTATTGTCAAACTGGGCAGTGATTACATCCTTTGGATTTAGAATGTCTCTATGGAAAAAAAAAGAAAAACAAACAAAGAGACAAAATTAATGTTGGTTTCATGTCAACTTGCTGTCCTTTTTTTTCTGCAGACTAAACGTACTCCAGAAGCAGGTGGACTCATTTAATCTAAAGCTTTCCTTTTTGCTGATCTAAGTACCTGACTTCACTCTTCCTATTAGGAAAATAGCTAAGAGGTACAATTCTCAAGCAGATATTTTGTGAAACATTTGGTACCTGGACTTAGCAGTGGCCTATAAATACATCAAGCTGTATCATTAAATATTTTCAAAGGGAAATGGGAAAAGATAAAGGGTTTCCAGTGTCTTTGCTAAAAAAAACCCATAAATTAGAAAGCAGGGTATGTGGAATAATTCCCCTTAACAATGAAAACACCGATCTTAACAGGGTAGGGAAAAAAAGGAAAAACGGAAGCTCACCATTTCTAACCACAAAAATTGGTCTGACTATTATGTAACTTTCCATCTCTAGTTTTGTTTATTTGTTGTTGGAATTAACAAACCGAACTTTCTTCTTATTTCCTCTCTCATCTGAAAGAGACATTCGCGGGGAAGTTTCAAAGCCTTAAGTCAAAAAACTAGTAGGAAATATTGAGATAATTTTCCTGGTTGGAAGGATGCCTCCTTCTCACTTGTCAGAGGCAAAGCATTTTTCAACAGAATAAATACAAATTACAGCCAAGACTGCTAACCTTTGTTACAAGGCCTTTTCACACTGAGACAACAAGTGAAAAGAATAATTAATTGAAGTCTCAAGCTTGAGTTCAGCTGACCTTGAAAACTGAAAGTAATAAATTTGTTGTTGAAGAAATGATGAACAAAGCAGCATTCCTTTTGCAAAGCAACTTTCGTAACTAAAAATAATACATATAGATGATTCTCCTCTGTAAACAGGCTGTAGCACAATCAGTCTGCAAAGTTATTTATCTCACTCAAGAGCCAGCCACAAAGGTCTCTTTCTGCTAATCTGGAGATACTAACACAAATGAACACAAAATTCTAACAATTAAAATCTTTTTGGAGCTGCAGGTTCAGGCTTGTGTTTCCAAGAGGATGGTGGAAAACGCAGATCTTCTTTTCTAAGGAAGTTTTTCCAGGCAGGCTCGCAAACGGAAACCTCGCCTTTCCACCGCAGCCCTAGGTAGAACATAACTGGTTTGGGTACTGAGACCCCGACTACCCGAAAAACTCAACTCCTAATAAATTTAATCTCACTGTGTTGTATGAAAGTTCATCCATGATTAAGTAACAGCAGCAGTGACATATTTTGAAGAGGTAAAACTGTCAAAAATCCAGCTTACAGAACGGAGTCAGACTGGAAATTTAATTTTTCAAAAATATTAATTATATAATAATTTTATTAATTTACCCATGGTTTTATTTCACGTTAGGGATTCAGTAAATCTATTTTCATCTAGAAGAAATAACACATAAAACATGTTTTCAAAATATACTGTTGTTAGTGGTTTTGAGCGTGCAACGACACTTTCAAGCGGCAGGAAAGTGTAGCACCTTCTGAAATACAGTTTTAAGTATTTGGCTTATTAAATCTATAAAAAAAAGACAAGATGCACACTTCCCAACAGAAGCTCTTAAATCTACGTGTGTAAAATCCAATTAACGAACTGGAAGTGAAAGCAGCCAGACCAATTAACAAGTAACAGTATCGGCCACCGTTTTCCGAGGGGAAGCGCAACAGAAGAGGGCATCACACAAACCGCCTCTTGTGTAAAACGAGAACTGAAGCCTTTCATTATCTGCTCAAATATCAATTATTCCTGGAACAAACTAAACCACTGTCCTACTTTGAGCAGCTTGAGCAGGTTTTCTTGGTAGAAGCTGGTGGGCGAGAAGCTGGAACAGTGTATCCACTGAGGCACAGTGTGGAGCAGAAGAGCTGGGTCGAGCCTTTCCTCTGGTATGCAGTTTGCCCCTTCTGCAGGTTTTTTTTACAGCCAGAACAGGAAACCCGAACAGCTGTGCCTGGAACCGAAGGAAGCATTTTACTCATGCCAGAGGATGCCACAGCAGGCTGGAAACCTGATGACAGCTGTGGAGCTAAAAAAAATAACCACAGAGAAAACACAGAGTAAGTGTTAACGTACGTACTGCACATAATTCACTTGTGTGCAGGGGGCAAGCACAAAGCTTATGGCTTGATTTGAGGTGTCAGGGTCTAAGGGAGAATTAAATAGCAGATAACTCCATAAATACATGCCCTGTCCTGGCTTTCTGCCCAGTAGATTGTTTCAGCTACTCTTAAGACTGAAAATGAATTTTAAATATTCTTTTCACACTGTATTTTTCTTTGCCTCCAAAATACAATTATTTTTCAATCTCTTAATTTAATTGTTGCTAAAACAAACTAGGGTTTTTTTTTTTTTCTACTGGGGTCAGACATGGCCAACTACATGCAGAATAACCCACAAGGCTATTTGCAAAGGTGATACATTTTACAGATTTAAATAAAGTTAGTCTTGCCTACTCCTTACCAAGAGGACTGCCACTGACTGAAAATACAGCACTGATTTTCAGCTCCCCTTCCTGAGTTTTTGGCTGTTGGCCGTACTCCTAAAACAAAGGGAAAGGAAAAGGAGAACAAATACACACATGTAATAGCAGGTTACATGATTGCCATTCTTTCATAATACTGTACTGAATCTTAAGGAAGAGTGAGCGTCCTAAGCCTGCTCCAAAGGCCAGGTTTACGGATGCTGCTCTATGAGCACCACACGCAGCACCTGCTCAGACGCTCACAGCCAACTACAACCGAGAGCGACGTGTAGAAACGGAAAAGCACAGCTGCCCCCGTGCATTGCCCTTTCCAGCTGTATTCCAAGACACCTCAGAATTCAGCCAGACAACGCTTAAGAGAAATCTCTGCTTTCCTCTCACATTAACTTTCCATCCAGAAGCATTTTGGGAAACAAGCTTTATCTTCATGCTCGTAGAGAACAGTAACGAAATGGACCCAGGGACCTGGATGGTGGGAAGCATTCTCAACTGAACCAGGAGTTAAGCACCTGGGAGGAGCCTAAGGTGAGGGTCCACAGCAGATTAAGAAATTTTAAACTGGGACAACCATGTCCCATCCCTCATCCTGGACCAGGATGCTGGTTGATAGCACTGAGTCAAAAATTAACTCTTTGTATTGAAACGTCTTTCTTTTTTTGGCTAATTTAGCTGCGTGAAGCTGGCACCCCTAGAGCCAGACCATCACAGTCCTCGGTCAGCCTGGCTTCACTGAGTGGGGAATAACCTCACGCTTTCTACAGGACAAGAAAATCCCTACAGACAGTCGCTTATGGAACAGCTGACACACTATAAATTAGCAGCTTACTCCACAGCAGCTATTCATACCCTGACGCCGTGATTCCTGCCTGTGCTCTCCCTAGAAATCTGAACTATAAAGCTGCTTGTAACACTCTACATGTAAATCTTAACAGGCTGAAAAGCATAATCTCTTTGAACTACAGCGATAAGATTTAACCTACTTACAGTCATTTGAGAGTAGTGAGGGCATGATATCATGTTATAACCGAGCTAAATTCACAGGTGCTGCCTGGCTGCAAGGTAAGCCAATTCCCAATCACTAAGCAGAATTAAGCTCTCCCTTTTCAGTGGCAGCGGACTGCGCCCTCAGCTTAAACTGTCTCCCAAAATCACACACTAGCATCCACGTCATATATGCTAAAACTGCACACTTCTCTTACTCCTGTGGGAAAATGGCAAGTTTCTACACGAGGACAATCAAACTTCCTCAACAGGTTTCCCAGGAGAACAGGCAACGGTATGCGTTGCTCGTGTGACCCATCAGACGGAAGCGCTCCCGTCTCAAGTAATAGAAGCTTTTAAGCAATATATGGGCATGCCGTGACGACGGGTTTTAAAGCACCATGGGGGGGTTTTAATATTACAATTGAAAAACTAGTTATTTGAGAAATACAGTTTTTTAAAGCATTTTAACGGCAGTTTTATCCTTAGTCAATACTAGTAAGAGAAATGGAGGCAAATCCTGACATCAACTGTGCGTGACCAAGCATCGTTTCACAGCAGTGTAGCAGTGTTGAAAGCCAAGAACCTTCAGCTCCAGCTATCAGTGACAGCAAGAAATGCTCTTATCTTTCAGGGCACATGAAAAAAAACCCCAACCTCCACCCACCCCCCCCATTAATTCCAATCTAAAGCAAACCAAAATGAACATTCACCAGTTCTCATATTTTTCCAGTATCAGGCAGAGTTGATAATTGCAGGATTTTACTCCAGGAGTTAATATTTTGAACAATACGACATTTGAAATTTAAATTCTTCAAGGCTTCACTTGCACTTATTAATATGATCTCTGATAACCACAGACATCTTGCATTGCATTCCACATAAATCCACACAGCAGATGCCATCTTGGGAGGACAAAAGAATAGACAGATTTAGCTCACCTACACATGGTTTAACACTGTATACGCTTAAGGAAAAATAAACCCAAACAATCTCACAGACACGCAACAAATCAGAAGGGCAGTGAAATCTGAACAGTTTCAAGTACTTCGTTTACATCTTTATTTTATTAAGCCAAGAGTGTTATGGGAAAAGAAGAAAACTATTGGGAAGACAGGCCCAGAAAGAAGAGGAGGTAGAGCAGAAGTAGACAGGATGACGCTAGAAATCCTAAGGGCTGCACAAGACCGCCAGCACTCTCGCATCGATGCGAGTGGGGTGAATCACGCTCGGAAGCTCTGCACGCACTTGACTGCATGGGAAGTCTGGCATGTAACCCCAAATATTAGCAGTGAGGAGACAGGAACTGCAACATGGATCATTTCCCCGGTGTCACGCGGCAAACCAGTGGCAAAGGGACTGGTTAGAGCTCAGCAATCCTTGCCCCGGCACCGCTCAACCCGTAGGTCAGCCCTTCTCCGTTTGCAATTATTGAACTTTTACCTGCAGCGTCATAAAAAATGTCAGTCTCATATGAGAAAGGCACTTAAATACATGCTTAAATTGACTTCACTGACGTGTGGGTATTAATTATTTTGCTGAGGTAAGGCCTCTGAGCGTTCCTTTAAAACAACAAATGACGAACCACTGTGTTCACAAAGATAACCTTTAAGATGGAAGTAGCAGGAAGAGCACAGCTTCAACTACACATCTCTAACTCTGACAACTCACAAAATATTCCGTAAAGCACGATTTACATCTTATTCCCTAGTGGGAGTGAGTTGAGGTGAAGCGTCTGTATCCTCACAGATTTAATACTGGAAGTTTTACAGCACTCTGCTTTGTCCCTAACTGCAGAGCGAAAACTTTCAGCGATATGGTAACATGACGGCAAAAAAGTTGGGGGTTTGGGTTTCATGGTGGTATAAGAGGGGAAAAGTCCTTCTACTAAGCTATGTTCTTCAAGTTAAATTTCGGTCAACAAACCAAATAAATTGCTGAATTTATGTCCAGCTTATGTGGTCAGCTGTCAGCCCAAAATGAGAAATGCAATGGGAAACTTACCTCAGAATTATCAGGTTCATCTTTAATTTTGTCTAATAGTCCCTGCTGTGGGGCCATAGCTTTATCATATTCGTCATCCAAAGGCTCCTCCTTAATTCTAATACTTGGTGCAAAGGAATTCCCCAGCTCTTGTCCAATAGATTCCTTACTAGAAAATAGGTAGCTAGACTCCTGAAACAATAATATGAAAAAGAATTCACCCTCCTGCATCTGCCATTAGGAGTTGGGCTGCTGCCAAAGGGAGTTTCTGTTGCAGACCAAGAGAAATGGGTCCTGCCACTGGAAGGTGGGAGAAATGATGGGCAGCTGCTGCTTCTACCTCCCTGCAGCACCCTCTATCATCCCACCCCCAATCCTTTTCTCTCCTCTGGACAAAGCAGAAGCCACCCAGCTCTCTAAGTTGGTTGTCAGTAGGGGCATTCGGCTGTTTGGGCAGTGTCTCCTGTTGATACAGCTGTTCCCTAACTCATCTGGAAAAAAGGCAGCAGGTCAGATGGATGCATCCAGGTCTAGATTCGGCTCACCAGTCAGTCAGACCATGCTGAACATGAAAGTGGCTATCAAAAGAATCCTCTATCCAAAGAGAGGGTCAGCAAAATTTTACCAAATTATATGCACTGTTTAAGTAGCAAAGATGTCTAAGAGTCAGAAGATCAGTTTTCTTGATACTCAAATTTACACTCAAATACAAAATACATATTTTGAATTATTTCAGTATACTGCTGCACTTGCAAAAGTGTTTGAAAGATCTATAGCTTACCCTGAAGTTAGTTTCTGGAGTTTGTGGCGCTAACTGCGTCCGTAATGTTTCTTCTACTTGATTATGAACTGAGGAAAACATATACATCAAATATAAATGAATACAGATTCCAATGTATTTCCTTTAAAACTATCTAGAGTCCCAACCTGATCCCCAACCCCGCAGCCTGACAGCACCTCAGAAGTACTCAACTACACCCTTTCTCCTCCCTGCAACCAAGATGATAATCTTCACAGAGGATTGACCTTTTTTCATTATTCTATTGGGGTCATTATTTTCCCATTTCAGCAAAATGGTTGTAAAATTCTGAGGTGAATTGGTCATTCAGAATTTTCTACAACACAGCAGGCTCTGGTCTCTCCTGTTTGGACATTTAAATCAGAAAGGATTTTTCAGAGCAGTAACTTTCACCCTTTTCTTTGCTATTCTGGTCTTTTGCCTTTCCCCCGTTTCTCAGGAAATAATAGCTTGTGCTTTTTTAGCATGTATCTTTTAAAAATTCTGGATTTGCCTGGATACTGGATGCTGCCTATCAGCATTTACTATTGCTGTTTCAGTTACTGACTACCCTGCCTGAGGCTGCAGAGCTTTCAGCCACAATCTGTAGGTATTTACAATTTCCTGAAATACATCTTTTGCACAGAAATATTCTTCACTTGATTTCTACCTGAAGGTAAAAGTAAAGACATATCTTTATTTTACAAACATCTGCATTGCTTCTCTATTTACACAACCTGGAAGCACTGATTTTAAGACGCTGTTGCTAAACATATGAAGTTTAAATATCAGAATCGTAAGCTGTGTATCTGAACAAGCAGCCAGGAGGCTCTCACTTGTTGGCCAACCCTCCCTCCACAAAGCCTTCTGAATAAAATTAAACCGCATATTCCAGCCTGGTTACTCTTAACTCCTCCATTCCCTGTGCTACTGTAACTTTCAAGGCTTGGGAAGTCAAAAATAAGTATGTGGGCAGCACAACTACACAGGACTGTCAGACTCCCTCAGATGAGAAATGCATTACAGGTATCTTTGGCTCTCCCCATGCTGGCTGGACAAAGTCTAAGACACAGGTATCTGAGGAAGAGGCAGAGCAGTCTCTCAGGAAAAGCAGATCTGGAGTTACCCTCTGGCTTACTTCCTACAGACACTAATACATTTCTAGCAAGCCTTTCCGTGATGCTACTATCAAATGCATACTGCTTTAGATACATACACATTGGGCAATTGGTACTTTGCTCAAAAAAAATCTTTCCTGCCCATCAACTTAACCTAAACTTCATCATCTTTTATTTTAAGGAGTTCCAAGGTCGATAAAAAAGTAAGAAAAAACAACAGAAGAAAGCTCGATTGCCACCCAGCTTTGTTTAGTAAACCACAGCAACAAAGGATATGTTGAGGCTTTGAAACAAGGTGTGGAGGATGAGACCCCCACTAACCCTGCCAGGCCCTTTTGCAAATCGCAGTCCTAACAGAGAGTTCACTGTATTTCAGGGTTCTCTATCAAATGCTTCCCTGCATACAGCTATGCATGTGCTCTTCAATAAGCTGACGTTTTTAATCACTAGCCCTGTTGCTAATTTCTGCCTAGTTCATTCTTCCTCCTTGCTGGGTAGCCAGGTCTACGATGTCAACAGTTACCTGCTTTGTCAAGAAAACTGCTTTTCAATCTAGAATCCATATCTTTAGGGATTTTTTCCAACCGTTTTTCACGTTCTTGAAAATGTCCTTCTCTATTCTTGTCCTTTGCTGAAAAAGTCTCTTTGCCATTATCTCTTGTTATGCTAAAATCTTTTCGAATGGACTTAAATACAGGGCCCTGCTCAAAGGGTGAATTGAGATCCTTTTGGATTGCATTCTGAATCTGAATTTCTTTCTCACTGTCCAATTCATGTTCCGTAACTCTCTTGCCCTCTTCCAGATGGTCTTCATCATGAATCGCTGAAGAAAGAGT